>NW_010295589.1:0-7475 GCF_000700745.2 Antrostomus carolinensis
TGGTTTGTTTTTTTGGTTTTGTTGTTTGTTTTTTTCCCTCCCCACTATCGGAAGGTGCACGCTGTCCCCAAGGCAGCAGGCGAGGCTTTTCTCCGCGGGACAGCGAGTACCGGCCGTGCCCTGGCTACCTCCCTCCCGCTCCCCCCGGCCAGCCGCGCCGTGCCCCGGCCCTGGCAAGGTCTGCATCGCGGCGAGACACCGGACCGCGGGGATCCCCAACTTAGCACAGGGGTTTTGGCTGCACCTCAGGTCCCCCTCTAAAGCCTGAGGATCTTCCCTGGTCATTGTCTGTGGTATCGGGAATGGTCACAGCACTCATCGTAAACCTAACGGGAAAGGCCCAAGAGGAAACCAGCAATTCTCTCCTGAATCAGGAAGACGTGAATCACATGTACCCGACACGTTGTTGAAAAGCAAAAGGCGAAAAAGAAACAGTAACTGGATTACAGCTCACGATGATGAACAACTCAACCCGTGTACAAGAAAACCAATGTGTGACCAGTGTATTAATTAAAATTTTCATAAAGTGATGAAATTTGCATATGAACCTAAATTTTTGAATACTCAAGTTCTTGATCTTCTTATTCTTCTTCACGTACCTTTTATATCACTTTTTCCACACTGACAAAGAAAGCTCAGAGGAGGAACCTCAATACCCTTTCACCAGTTATCACTGTTTCCTGCAGGGCTGGAGCCCTTGAATGTGCAGAGGACCACAGCCATCAGACCAAAATAAGCACCTGCAGCAATTATAGCCAGTTGTACCTCATATGAACACAGCAGGCATACACCATTCTCCCTTTATTCTGAGTTTCATTTTGTTTCCAGTATTCTGTATTTCCTCTAACTTGTCTCTGAAACGCCACTTTTCTTTCAGTCTCCATTTTTTTCTCAAAAACATAGCCTTTTCCTAGAATTGATCCCAGCCTCCAGTTCTTTGGTTTCTCTGCCCTGCCCTCTCATCTGCTTTTTGCCTAATGTTTCTTTCATTTTGTTGGTTTCAGTTGTGTCACTGTAATTATTGACTGTGAGCTCCATTGTCCACCTGCCTCAGGATTTTACCTGTATTTCCCATCCACTTACTTTCTAGGTATTTCTCACATTTTCTGGTCTCTCCATTTCTAATTTTCCTGCCCAAGTCTCATCTTCCTCCACAGTGCCCAGCCCTCCCTCCTCCTCCTCCCCTAACAGGAGAGCCTTGACTTCCAACCACACTGTCGGAGGGCAGGAGCCTGGAGCAGAGCCGCTGACCGCACCAGGGGGAAGATACTCCCACTGTCAGGTCAAGCACCCCGGCTCAGCAGCATCCCAAAAACCAAAGCAGAAAAGCCTGCTCAGCCCTGGGGCATACCTCAGGGTCTTTTGAAACATAAGCTGTTAAACTTAGCAGTGGTTTCACATAAACTATTATTTCAAAGCAGGGTAAGAAAAATGCTTCCAGCCCCCTGCCAAACATAAGTTTCTTACACTGTTTCTATTTTGTCTTTAGACTGCTTACACAGTAGGCCTTAAAAAAACATTACAGTTTCCAGTAACAGAACGTACTGCTAGAAATTTTATCAGGTGATGAACAGCATGTTCACTCTTTTCCTAGCTACACCTTTTAAGATATTAATTTTTTGACAACCTGAGTCAGCATAGAAACTTTCACCTCAATTTGCTAGTTTCATCAATGTTTATAAATTAAATAAAGAAATTTATTCTAATAGGACATATCAGTCACTGTTACCAGGCTCACTCTTCATATGGATCTGAACCCTGCAAGAAACCTGGAACACATCTGTCCCAGCAGATGCAGATGCTCTGGACTTTGTCTGGGACATAGCCAGGTGTATATATTCCTCTGACTGCAAGCGTTTTTTTAATTCCAAATCTCTGCCATTTCTTTCTAAGTTGTGCATCTTCTTTCAGACATAAGGAATTCTCAATATTCCCTAGAATCAAGGCTCACCATTTGTAACCTAATACAAAGGCATAAAAATCTGTTCTGCAAAGCCATACAAACCAATTCTCATGCTGCAAATTCTCACACCCAATTCCCCAGCACTTCACTAATTTGAAAACACGTGGTGTATTTTATAACACACATTTTAGTAGTTCAAAGTCCACATAACTATCATCTACTCTTTATCTTGTTACCTGTAGAAATTAGAACTGCTGAGCTGTTTTCTCCTGCAGTCCTACTGCAGAATATCAATCCTATTTCTACAGACTTACCTTATGATCAGTGCTATCTTGCTTGTCCATCCTTTCTTTGTGCTTCTTTTTTTCATCTATTCCCAGCATCTAAGCTGTCACTTCAACAGCACTGGAGCCAGCTCAGTTCTTGGATGCCCCTTAGGAACAGCGCTTCACACCTCCTGCTTTTCACATCCTAAGTAAGTGAAATGCAGACATGACAAAGTTTGACTGCATTCATTCCTGCATAACCTTCCATAGCTTTCGAAGTCCAAAAACCTCCTTCCAAAAAATTATCTTAAAGGAGGACAAAATGCTTAAGAGAAACTTTTAACCACAACAGGACTGGCTTTGTTTCTGTTGTTTCCTGGGGGTGCCTGTAAAGGCACAAGCTTCCAGATACCCACTCTGTTTACTATGTTCTGTTAAATCATACCTCCCATCCAGAAAGTATATTGATTTTTTTTTTTTCCATCAACCGTGTTTAATCAGGCAGGATCTACTAAAGGAGTGTCTGGATTGTGGAATGAAAAAGACAAAACTCATCTACATCTTATGCACTAATCTGCTTTAGAGGGAACTCCCAGTTTCGTTTCATCATCTCCAAACACACTGAAGACATCGAGTTTTGTAAGACTATCTACAAACCTCTACCTTTGCCTTAGTGCCCTAGCAGATCTTCAAGAACTGATAAAGCAGCAAAGAGAGGAGCACAGAATGAAACTGGTCAAGACTTCTCCCCGCATCTCATATCATTACCAACAAATCAGGCTGCCATTAGGCTTATTTACCTTTATCTTCCAACATAAATAGAGAAGTCTCCCAAGTTAGTTGAACACCAGAGGTTGGCAGCAGATACATCGAACACACAGGCATCAGATGATGACGGCTTCAGCTACTGCTTTAGCATGCTGTGGAAAGGCGCTGTAGAACATGATTTTTCTTTATAGCACAAAACTTAAATCTGGTTTTACCATGCAGATTCTGGACTACAATAGAACAGAATCTTCTGCCTTGGTCCTCCCCTTCAAGCTACAGTGTGTAGAGGCAACCTCCTGGAGTGAGCTTAAGTCACGTTTTATTGCTTATTTCACAGTATGCGAATATGCAATGATTATTCCAGGTCTGATGGTAGTAAATCTTCCCTTCTGCTGCCCACTATTATACACTGATCTGTCAACAAATGCTTTTCCAAGAAGGAGAACATAACTGCCCTCATCACAAATAAACTGGGTTTTTTTTTAATTACAGTTAAGGATGACAGAACCCAGGCAGGCATATAAATGTCCATCAGTTACTCCTTCACACAATAGATGTGCTTCGAGAGGAGGCAAGAATGAGGACAATCATGAATATAGAATTATACATAGCCAAGATGCCACGTGTTCTTATTGCTGCTTTTCTTTAAAAAAAACTCCAAAACCCCAGATTATTCAGCAATTGCAACAAGTAGTTACTGATATCTGAACATAGCTCAAAATCCTTCAAGATAGTTCAGACATTGTATTTGCATGAAGAATTATTCAAAGTCAACAGGACTGTCTGCAGAATTTATCCTATGAGAAAAACTGGCTTCTTAGAAGTTTTTATAAGAGTCTGTAAGTTGCCAGGAATGTAGTAGGGTAGGTTTTGTCAGCTTGATGGTCACAGTCACAAATATCCAACCGTCAATTCTCCTGAAATGCATTCTGTAAATACCTTTGAAGGTGCAGACCCAAAGAACAATATGTGACTGTACAGTTCATGTCAATTCGCTCTGTCATTCCTTGTATCCCACAGACTGGTTAAGAGATTTTTCAAACGTGTCATCTTTCAGAGTATTCCTAGATGTGAACTGACTTAACTCCCTGGCCCGAGTCAAATGACAGGAATATGGATTCTTCAGTGAGACTTTCTCCAGATGTGACCCCAGAGTTTTAAAATCCTCATTTTAAAACAATTTTCAAAATCTGTTCTTTTCTTTCTCACCTTTTGTCATACCAGATACAATACATCTTTCTCACAGGGACTACACAGAAGGTAGAACTGGGAGGATGGAGGTTTGTGTTACTATTCACGCCAAAGTAAATGCTTCAAGCTTTAGAGAAAATGAGACAAAAAACTTCCTGCTTGAGACTGAAAAAATAAAGAACCTTATCCACATGACATCTTTACTTTGAACTAACCTTAAACTATTTACTCAAAAATTAAGGGTTAAACAGCGATGAATGTACAGGGAGTGATGAATGTGTTTCACAAAGGAAGAGGGAAGGCTGTCCTTTAGTGACCCATGGCTGGAGGCAAGAGGAAAACCAGAAGACACTTTCTAGGGTGTCAGTAAAGTACACTGAGTACATATGCTCTCATTGTCGAACATGCAGACACGCTACATGACAGACACACACCATGAACCTTCAAACTGACTAACCTAGCTGTTTGTTACTGCCTGCCTAAGTTTCACCTTTAGGTGTCTATATTTCTAAGAAGGAAGCAAAGTAAATTTAAGCTTACTTCTATTCAGTAAATTAAAGTTTATTTTGGATTTTTTCTCTTGGCCAATCTTCCCTTTCCAGAATAAAATCCTTCTGGTATGACCCAGTGTCTCAGCCTTTACATAATTTTTAAACCAATGTGTTCGCAAATTGCTATATTGTGTTTTTGAATGGTAGTTTTCAACATCACAGAAATCCATATTGGCACGGAAATCATTCTCTTAATAGTTCACTCATATGAAAATACCTTATGTATTTTTTTCTCTCTGAGGAAAAACTGACCAGCCTAGGAGAGGAGTTTGGTTGTGTCCTTGGCTCAAGGTGGCACGACTGATTAGTTTTTTAAAACACATTGTGTGATCAGATATACTTTTTTTTTTTTTTCAAGAAAACATACTAAAAATACTGTTAGTTCTTTCCTTGACTACTTGAGACTTAAAAAAACAAGGACCTGTTCTTGTAAACACTAACAGTTACTGCTCACTATAGCTTTCAGCTCTCCTGTAAGCACAAGCCCTCTATAGCATGAATACACTGCATTTAGAGACCTGTGAGTCAGAAGAGTACATCTCAAAAAATCAAATTCCAGTACTCTAACCTGTATTAGAACAGTACCACTGAAATACAGAGACCTTCAAAATCCTATCTTTAAAGGGCAAAGTATTTCTAATTTTCCTTACTGAAAAGAAAAATCTAATGATAAACTTTTATCATTCTTCTAAGTGAATGACAGACACTGGCAATCACCATACAATGTGGTCTAAGGAATTTGAGTAAGACTGTTTTGATTGCTGAACTCATTATTGAAATGACTAGTCTTTCTAAATTAGCAATTCTGGCCCCACAATAATTCAAGGCCACCCTAACGAAGATAAAACAGAAATCCCAAAACAGTTTGAGACTGGAATAAGTTAGCACTGACAAATCCGGGATATTCACTGATAGGCTGCAGAATAAACAGCAGAGAAAGGAATGCATTGAAATGCAGGTACCAGAATCTCTTTCATGGCCCAAAATAATGGGAAAGATAATGGGGAGCCTATTTGATCTTTTATGCTATTTGCTGGCATAAAAACAAGTAGGGAAGTAGGTACTCTCAGTACCTATTTGTTTGACTCCAGGGTACTCCACCAACCAAGCTGTATCCTTAAAGCACTTCGGGCTTATGTGCAGTGTATGTATGGCCTCTAAGAAAAAACAAAAAAACAAACATACTGGGTATCAGAGCCACAAGCATTTTCTCCTGAATCCTTGCCATGTCATAGAAATTAAGGCATTTTGATATTTACACTCCTGGTTTGACATTACTATTTATGTCCAAAGTAAAAAAAATTTTTGCCTGTTAGCCATACCTTTCCCTCTCATACCACACTGTATTTCACAGTCATAGCTTAGAATTCTTTTTAAGGCTTCAATTTATAGAATGAAAAGCTGTCTTTGGTGTCTCTGTATTTGCACGACACTTCTGAAAATACAGAGATTTGTCCAAGGTAGATTTTCCTCTATTCAATCACAGGTTTCTCTAGTTCTTAAAAGCAGAAAAACTAACTATTATGGGATACACAAATGCAACATTTTGTCATTATTTGATCAAAAAACATTGCAGTTTACAACTGACAATTATGAAACTATCGAATACCGGTAGCTTACTTTATGTCAAAGTAGTTCTTACATAATAATTGCTTTTTATGCAATCAGAAGCAAAATTAGGTTTTTCTAAATGTCAGGAATTGAAAGAAATTGAAAGCAAATTTCAAGTTCTGCAAGTTGAAACATCTATCCACTATACAGCGCCAGGCTTCTGAGAAAGGACACTTCACTCAGTTATTGCGTGATGCAATTTAGTTAGAAGAGGACTGCACTGCTCAAATGAAGGACATCACAAAATTCACCTGTGCAAGAGAACAGTGAATAGATGTGGCTCATTTCCTTGGCTCTGCATGAAAAAACTTTCTCCTAGCTTACACTTCACTGAAGATAGTACAATACTATTTTTGTTTCTTTTTCTCAGTCTTGTACTTTGTAAGCCACTTATTTCACCATATTCCAATCCAAACATCAATGCCAGGTTTACATATAAGAAACGCGGAAAAAAATGTCATGTTTAGGCACTTCATATCCCTTCTTTCAAAAATTCACTATTATAAAAGAAGACAAAGCAAAACCAGGAAATCTACCATCAAGCACAATAATTTTTAAAAGCAAAATAAAATTACAAACAAAAATTGACTTTGCCTCCATCCTCCTTTCACATTTTTTTCCCCTGGGAATTCTAACGTATCGGTAATAACAAAAATAATTTTTCCCTCAGTAGTGAAGAAGTTATGATCTGTATGGCCTTAAGAGAAGAAATAACAATTTTTAAGTCCTTAGAAGTGTCTAACTTAAAGTCATGAATGCTGGTTTTTTTGACCAAGACTTATTAATAATTAATGATTTTGCTTACAAATGAAATATCAGTAACTAAGATACACTGTTTGCTGCATCAACATCAATTTCTCTATTATAAAAAGTTTTAAATAGGGATTTAAAATAAGGAACATTTAATAAGACTACCTGAAAAACCCTATTTGAAATTTCCTTATATACCAACATTTAAACATTACTTCATGAGTTAGTTTCTTATGAATCGGTACTTACCTTTTTCTTCCCCATATTTAATGAGTACATTTCAAGTAGCCTTCAGCCACAGACTGAGGTTTCCATCCCACACGCAATCAGATAAAGCTTGCTTTCCAGTTGTAACTACTGGAAACAGCGCTAGAAGTAGCAACAACAAATTCCTATGTTAAACTGATAGCTTTTTTGGGGGGAGGAGGGTGCGGA
>NW_010295590.1:0-6505 GCF_000700745.2 Antrostomus carolinensis
CCCAAATGCAAATCAGATTTTCCTTTCCATGAGCGCTTATTGCTCCAGCCTGGTTGCCAAATTACAAGTTTCACATGATGGAGGTGAAAGACGCTTTCCTGCGCGTTACGCGCAGCTGGAGCTGCCGCGCTGCTGGGCGGCTGCTGCTCCCAGAGCCCGACGTGCGGAGGGCAGGAGCGACGCCCGGCAGAGCCCGGGCGCTGGCCGCGTCTCTGGGGCAGGCAGCTGCTGGTGTGTTCGCTCACAGGGGTACAGATACGTGTGTTTAAAAACTTAGATCCCTCCAAGAGCCACACAAACCGTGCTCCCCGCTGCGCTGGGTGCTGTACACATGGGGACTGAGAAAGTTTTGGAGCTGTCACACACACTAAGAGCTAAGAAAGAATCGCGCTCCCGCGGAGGGCGGAAGCCCGGCCAGCTGGTACCGAGCGCGGATCCTGCTGCCAGGCGGGCGCTTGCCGGGGTTTTACAGTCGTTGCAGCACGCAGGATTTCACTTACTATACGTAATGTGGTAGCAGACGCAGGGAATAAGTAAAAAACATCTAAAACAGTCATATGCCCAGGTCTCATGAGTCAAGGATTAAGTTTAAAATAGTTCCTAAAGTCAACAATTTTTCTAAATTTTTTTGTTTTCCCCTTTTTTTTTGTATTTAACCTGCTTTTGAGAAAATGTTGTAATTAATTGATTTGCCAGTGTACATACTACAAATACTTCTGGTAAAATCATCTACTGGGAGAGCCTCAGAGCTCTGCCATCATGGGACAGCAATACATTACCATAACCCATTCCTCCTTCTGTTCATATTTAGCCCTAGGTCTTGTGTATTAATTGCAAACAGCACTGTAAGTTTTGAGAGCTTTAATTTACTATTTTTGTAATCTGCCTATATTTTACAATACAGTTAACTCTTGTCTTCAGTATCAGACTTTCAAACTTTGTCAGTT
Source organism: Antrostomus carolinensis (assembly GCF_000700745.2). Lineage (NCBI taxonomy): Eukaryota > Metazoa > Chordata > Aves > Caprimulgiformes > Caprimulgidae > Antrostomus > Antrostomus carolinensis. The sequence continues at coordinate 948 of NW_010295590.1, forward strand.
TTCTATATTCTTTCCTCAGAAATCATGAACCTTTCAAGTACCATTAACGCAACAATAAATTTCTGACACCCACCGTGGCAAGGAAAAGCTGAAAAAATATTATATTAATGTAGCTACAAGGTCAAAAGACATAGAAAACCCCCCTAAATAAAAATATCCAAAGTGTATTATCAGTTAAAATATCACAATTTACAAACTGCCTTGGGACTGGCTGTTTTAGCAGTAGCACTATTTCAATGGGTTTTTTCGCTCCCTTTTCCTTCTCACACATACCTAAATTCTCTGTCACGGGAAGATGATCAGAGCATCTCTGAAAGTCATGTAAGACAAGACTGAAATTTGTGTTGCAAAAATTAGATAAAAGCAGGAAGAAAGGACACTTCTTTTCCGTGGGTAAGGAAAAACATGTGAAACCTTTTGGACTATTTGCCTCATGGGAAAACAAGGAGAAAAACCATGCATCTAACTGTAGGTACTGCTTCAGTTTCACACTAACATGAGATGTAACGAGGGGTTTTACAAGGTAACCCAATTTACTTTTTCAAACGCAGACCAGAACGATCCTATACGATCCTGTTGTTTAGCCTCCACTTTCAAACAGTGAATAACGGGGTATTAGGCAGGACTCTGTCCTGTCGTGTGCTCTCCTGGAGCCCTCAGACACTAAACAAATGTCGGAATAATTGGTTATTTCTCTGGTGTCTGTCACCTTCAGCTGTGACAGGCCACTTCCCGCAGCAGCACGTTCCCACCGCAGCGCGCTCGTGTCGAGCTGGGAGGTTCAGTCTGGTCCTGGCCTCTCGCTCAGCTCACTGCTGCTCTGGTGACTGTCAACTGAGACAGCGCTCTGACTCCGACTGAAAACTGCTCACATGTTTAATGTAGTTGCCACAAGTAAATTACAACTTTCACTCATTACTAATCTAGCTGAGTAACTAGTAGGAGGCTCCATTTTCCAGCTGGGGCTTTTCTCTAATGCTTTTTTATTCTGACCCAAAGGAGCACTCCAGAACAGAAGACATGTACTTTCTTGCATATGTTCAGCATTTCTCCAGAAGCTTAACCTAACTATAACATCTGTTTTTGTTGTTTATTTTTTTAACATATTTTATCAATAGGAGTTCTTTAACAACCCCAAAAATCCTAGTATGGCATTTATGCACCCACTTCAACAACTCCAAGTGAACAGGCTTTTCTGTCAGTTACTTCCTTGCATCTGTCAGTGCCTTGCACTCTGAATAAATACTGAACCCATGGGTTTGGCTGAATGATGAAAACCAAATGATTTGAGAAATATTATGAGCTATTGCATTCCAACGACAATATGTAATCAAATTGTTTTTATGCTGGAATGCCTCTAAGTGAAAAAAATAAGATACACAGCTGGGCTGATGTTGTTACTGAACTAGTCTGTGGTAGGGTCTAGAACATTTGACAACTGGACTCTGATGACTAGCGCAGCTAAATGAAAGTGTTATTTAATATGCTCACAGTCACTGCTTTGTTGATTAAAAAGACAAAGCAGAACCAGCAAGACCTGTAACAGCAGTGTCAGACTGCATCAAGAGGATCAGTGGTCTGTAAAAACAAAACCCTGTCACCTGTTTGTCAGAGATGTTTTTAAGTGTCTCTCATCTTGCAGAGGAAGTTGCAAAGTTTTTAAACCAAATGCATGGGAAAAAAAAAAAGGTATTTCATGATTTGTCAACAGGAAAATCAACACCTAGGTGGTATGTCAGAGCTAGAATTAGATAGGTAGTTACAGAATTCGTATCACAAGAAAATGTATCCACATTGCAAGAAAACAGCTGTGGGAGGCACAGAGGATGCAGCTGCATCAGACTCTATTCAGTCCCTTCCTTTCCCAGACTTCTTGCATAACTTTGGAAAACTCAATTTCATCTGCAAAATGAAAGTAGAATTTCCTTTGTTATCTTGTCTAGGGAATGTGTAAGATTTCAAGCATGGATTACCTCTTGCTATATATTAAGCAAGAGGCAATCATTTTGAAAATAAAGCACTTCCTACTCTTAGTGGCTGTGGAAAGAACAGTCAGCTGCTCCCGAGAGAATGAAATTACAGTATAAAGTTGTGAAGCTAGATCGAAATAACATACTTTGGTACTAAAAATCAGATGTTACAGAGCCTAACTTAGACACGGCTCCCTGGTGTGGAATCCAAAAGTCCCTGCCTGGCCTCCGTCTGCTGTGCCAGGACAGCATCTGTGCTGAAATGAAATGCTAAAGCTAAAGAACTGAAGCAGGGATTGTAAAATTCCTGTCCTGGGACTTAGGTACCTCAAGGATTCAGGGAAACGTCACTTTCTGCTTGGGATTTTGTGGGTAAATGCACAGTGTCTTCCAAAGAATCAAATCAGTTTAACGTTTAAAACACAAACTGATGAGGGGAAGGTGGTAGAGCGACCGTGTAGATAGGTGACTGCAGGTCACAGCACACAGTTGAAGGATGGTCTCTACCCTGACAATTGTTTGTGTATTTTTATGCAATTTCAATAGAACAGTCTCTGAGTATCAACCCGATGCTCCCTGCTCGGGGTGTACACCCCTCAGTCAGGCTGCCACAACGCCGTTCCGCAGCAACGCCGGGCTGGAACAGTTTGTAAACTCAATCCAAAGGTATCTGTTACTGATCAGCTAGAACGACTTCCAGGAGTATTGCAGGAATACAAGCACATACTCACAGGCACTGTGAAGTTATTTGACAGAATTAGAGTAAAAAAGTTAGCGTGGATTTACATTTTATGACAAAGATCAATTCATACAATTAAAATATGTAAGCAACACAAGTCTACAAAAAGGGGAGACATTTCATACTTACAGAACACGTTGATATTCTCAGTCAGTTTCGCAGCTGTGCTTCTGGAAGGAAATGTATGCCACAGAAATAACCTGCTAGAATCTCCCACCAGCCTGCGTGGGACGTGGTACAGCACTACACCTGTTACTTGGTGGACAATGCATCTGCTAAAAGCAATGCTGCTTTGAATTACCTTTGTACATTCACACAAATACACATTGTAACTGAGGTACAGGGGGAGCAGAATACAGGTAAAGCTCCTCTGCTCATCTAGCCAGGAATAAAGCACAGATCTGTCTGTGAGCTGCACCCAGCCATAGGCCTGACTGAGCTGACACACTCTGCTCTCTGTTCCTTAGGAGACACCAGCAACTCCAGTGGTCCCTCCTCCCCGAAACGGCCTGCCACTACGACCTGACTACTGCATTGTGAAAGGAAAAGGTAGGACCTGGAGCATCTACCTTCTGTGAGCACTACCTGATATGCCGGTACAGGCAGCTGGGAAGCAGCTGCAGAGAAGCAGAAAGGTGTCCCAAAACTAGGATCCAGCCTAGATAGCTGACTAAGTTGGATCACCTCGAGATCAATTAGGCAAGAATCCAATCATGAACGACAAATAAGGCATTCAGGGTATGATGTGTATAAAAATGTGTCAGCCTCAGAGCTGGTATGACATGGGTTTATAAATGCAAAGGTAAGAGGCAGAGAAAACCCCAAGCATGTACACATGTCATCTTTCCACCAAGAGAACATTTCAGGTCAGGTCCTCGGAAGGTGGTGGTGGAAACCCTCACGTACACAAACACCCCCCACGCTTTGTGACTCAAGGGCAAATCTAGGCTAAGTGTGAGAGTGAAATTCCATCCAAACCAGATTATTCAAGCAAAATCTGTGTTGGTCTGCCACTTACAGTCATTAGAATCTGGATTAAATTAATCCTCAGTGTAATTTACTTTCTAATACAACAAAAGTCAATCTGTATGAATATTCTCCAAATAGATGACCTGATCTTACGTCCCTATGCAGTGTTCCGAGATAAAACACCTCTGAGCTTCATCCACACAAGGCCTCTAGAGTCACTGGTTTGCAATACACACAACAAAGAACAGAACTGAAGCCTCGGGAAGCCGGTGTGCTTCTACACGCTGCTGCCTTTTGGATCTGACTTACCACCATAGCAAGTGTTATACAATTGAACTGAGTTTATGCTTCAGAACATAAAGTACAGCTGTTAGCTCTTGGCGTGTTCCGCGGTGACTATCCCTGCTTAAACTCAGTGGTTTGCTATTTAAAGAGTCTGGAGTGAGCAATGATGTTATTCCAGAATTCCGTTGCTCAACATTTCACTTCTCTCCAGAGAAAGCCGCTGAAGGTCCTTCTTAATATCAGGATGATCTTCCAGCTCTTCATATAACGATCGAACAATGTCCAGCTTCCTGTAGTCCACTGGTTTGACCAGACTGCGAACAACCTGGAGACATCTCTCTTTCAGGGTGAACACTGAGGTTAAAAACAAACACACACACACATGACCTTGTGACAAGAGCTCTCGTTACCTGCTGCCTCCAACACAGACAGTACATGAACACAGAAATAACATGCAGCAGTGCTGTTCACAACACGCTAGGCTCACTAGAGAGGAAAAGAACCCGTTCCCTGTCGTGAGGCGCCCTACGAAACCCATCACAGACATCTTTAAAACGAGAGGTCTGTCAATGCCTCTAATGAATATCGTGCAATGACACAGCTCCACCTAGAAACCCTCACAATCTCTTCCTATTCTCGAGGCAGATTTTATTATTCACATACTTGATCACTAGAGCGCAACACCGAAGCCCAAAGAGATCGAGTACAAAGTTCATCAGCTTCCGCAGCACAGCAGCGCTGTTCTGGTTTACCTGGCAGTGTGATATCTGCTTTATTCACATCGGGAGCCGCTACAAACAGCTCCTGCTGGTTGACGAGGAGGCCGTCGTTCGTCCCCGCGTCCCGGAACAGCCAGAGGTGACCTGGGAGAGAAGAAGGTGGAAATGCAGCAGTTATGGAGCTTTTTAATGAGGGGTTTTGAGGGGTTTTACCATAAATCAGCAATGTATCTTTGTCTTCTATGATGAAGATAGTACTGGAGTTAGGAACAGTGTAAGTTAATGATTAGAACAGGCCTGGGCATTTACAGCCTCTTCTTGGTGAGGTTTCCACGATTACCTAGTTCAGAACTAACAATCTTAGTGTATATGTTATGCTTTACAATTTTCTACTTATTAATAAAACCCAACTCTCCTAGAGAATCAAATCTTATTTTATCAGAGTACTTACAACAGTCTGGAGGAGAGGAAAGCCTCCACCCGGCTCCGGAGCCGAGCGGAACCCACAGACCCGGTCACGGAAAAACGGCTTTTCCTTCCCGGAAACCCCCTCGCAGCTCCCCGGAGCTACCGGTCCTCACCCCGTGGGGAAGCCCAGGGACGGTCCGTCCACCCCCCTGCTCCACCCCACCGCTCCCCTCACCCCTTACCCGGTACCCACCCCGGTAACTGTGCATCATCCTCCCGGTCCGAGGCTGCAGCACCGGGTAACAACGGGGTTTGCCCTCGAAATCCACCCAAATCGGAAGAACCGAACGGGGGCTTCGGTTGTTAAAGACGATTTTGGAGAGTTCGTGTGTTTTAGCGGAGCGCAGAACCGGAGGGATGGCTTCGGGGAGGGGAAGCGGCGGCGACATGGCCGCGCCCGCTCCCTGG
>NW_010295591.1:1305-5504 GCF_000700745.2 Antrostomus carolinensis
TTGGGGGCTCCAGAACATGTCTCTTTCCTCCTCTGGCCGATGCCGTGGGGCTTCCCCAGCCCCCTTGGAGCATCTCACCACCCCCGGGTGCCTTCACACCACCCTGGGAGCAGCCCAGCTCGCTGCCAGCACCTCCAGCACCCCAATAACTTCCTTATTTTTCTCACTTCCAGCCCGATGTGAGGAGCTGGAGGGTGATTTCGGCACCATCAGGAGGCAGATGTGGCCCTGGAGAGGGTGATTTTGGCACCGTCAGGAGGCAGATGTGGCCCTGGAGAGGGTGATTTTGGCACCATCAGGAGGCAGATGTGGCCCTGGAGAGGGGGATTTTGGCACCGTCAGGAGCAGATGTGGCCCTGGAGAGGGTGATTTTAGCACCATCAGGAGGCAGACGTGGCCCTGGAGAAGGTGACACTGGGCAGAGTCCAGCCGGACGCGGGGCTGGATCCTGCTCAGAGCTCAGCCACGGTACAGGGGGGTGGTTTGACTGCGGGGGGGTGGCAGGTTGAGCAGGAGCAGCTGAAGGGATCTGCACATACTTGAAATTTAAAGTCATGAAAAGGAGAAGTGGAGGAAAACGCAGCTGCTGGTTCAAAGGGAAATTTTCACAAACATCAGGATGAGGGAAGTGCGAGGCAGGTGGTAAGTCCCTGGGAAGCTTAAAAACAAACAGTGCTGAAAGTACAACCACTCCCGCACCCACAGCTCCTTCCCGTCCTGCTCCGGAGGGTTTTTCCTCTTCTCCTTTCCTTGCTGGCACCACAGAGGAACTGGGAGCTCTGGATTCCAGGTGTCCCCCATGATTGCCCCAAAATGGCAGCCCTGGACCCCCAGCTCACCTCCTGGTTTCACTAGGGTAGAGTTAGTTTTCTTCTGTGTTTTGGGTTCACTGTGGGATTTGTTATAAGAACGTTGATAACACACTGATGTTTTCAGTTGCTGCTGGAAGTCCAAGGACATCGTGTTTTGCCAGTTTGCAAATGCAAAGGACTGGGAGGGGGAAGTGTAGTAATCAGCAAAACCCCAAACTGGCACTGGATATGCTAATGAGATACTCCATCTCATATCCCATCACAGTCAGTGTATTAACCAGGGTTGACCAGAAAGTGGGGGATTCGCTCAGGGATTGGTTGGGCTTGTTCTTCTGGGATTGCAGTTTGGGTTTGGGGACTGTCTCTGCTCCAGGATCACTGGCTGGGGACAGGATGGGCAACTGTCAGCGGGTGGTGAGCAACTGCACTGGGCATCACTCATTTGTATATTCTGTTATTACTGTTGTTATTGTTTTATTTCAATGAGTAAATTGGTTTTTATCTCAACTCACGAGTTTTTCTTACTCTCGCCCTTCCAATTCTCTCCTCTACTCCCTGGGTGAGGGGAGAGTGAGCGAGGGGCTGTGTTTGGTGTACACACGAGGGATAGAGGGCTGGGAGGGATAGGGGGCTGGGAGGGATAGAGGGCTGGGAGGGATAGAGGGCTGGGAGGGCTGCCCTCGCTGAGGCACACCAGACCCCACTGATAAAAACCCACCACCCCACACGCTGGTGTTAGCAATGACCCCAGATCTCCCCCCGAGACACCAGCACTCACTGAGGTACATCCATGTCACGTCTTTGGGTCCATACAAACTGGAAAGGTCTTAGAAAAGGACTATTTAACTTTGTTTTGAAAGTTTATTGGATCATCTTGACACAAAATCATTACAGCAGCTTGTGGTATGTTGTTTTCTTTTTCTTCTTTTTTCTTTTTTGTTTTTTAAGGGAATGTTGATAGCAAAGAAATTTGTGAATGTAACACATCATACAGTTTCAAAATTCTAGAATCACTGCACAGGATTCTGTAAGAGAAGACTCTACATGCTAAAGTGACAGTTTTCATCCATGAATTAAAAAAAAAAACCCAACAAAAAACAAAACCCAAAAACACTAATTGAGGAACATTATCCTTTAAGACAATTTTAATATGTTCAGTTTCTAATACACAAACTGGCTAACCCAGGGAGGTTGACCAATACCAAAACAAACCTACCACTTCATCAGCAGTGGAGCCTGCTGCAAACAAACTCCTGCAGCGCACAAGTGCCGTCAGAATATGAAGCAAGAAAACCACAGCAGAGACTTTGCAAAAATACCCTGGGATGGGAAGAGTGTAAAGAGCACCAGACATGCTTCAAATATAGGGTAAGATCCACCCTTTATCCTGCTCCCTGACAGGGTTTTGGTTCAACTCTACTGGGCATTGCTGATGCTGTCGGAGTGGTGGTGGTGGAGAAGTGCAGAGAGACCCAACCCCATCCTGGGGACCTTTTTGGTGCCAGCAACCAACAGCTCTTGACCTGTGCCTGAAAGCAAAACCGTTCCAGCACGTTCTTTATCTGCTGGGTATGGAACAGCAAGTGAAAGAACTGGGTTGGGGGAAAAAAAAAACCCCAAGAAAATAAATCAAAAGCAAGAGATTTTGGAGAAGAACATCAATTAAGCATCATTGTAAAGGACACGGTGACATCCCTTTCCAGTCAGTGATTCCACAAGATTTCCATAGTGCAGAATGGGCTTCACTCTGTCCAACGTTCCCTTTCTTCCCTCTAAGGTCACCTGCTGCAGACACCAACCTGCAGCTCCTCACCAACCCCTCCTGGCAGGGAGAGCTCTGCTGTGGGGACCCGGCTACACTTGCGCTGCTAAATCTGCATCCGCTGCGGCGAGGGCAGGGCCACGGGAGCTACGGGGACAACTGAGACAGCACGACACCTTCTGATTTCACAGCACAGAGGGAGGGAACAGGGCTGAACCTGCAAACTGTCCAGAGAACAAGGAGTGACACACGTGGGCGTTTCTCTAACCTGGTACTGGTCAACCTCAGCTGGTGAGCGAAACGAGGGAAAAAAATAAAAGCAGGAACAGACCCCTTTGGATTTCCAGTTTCTTGCTACACCCTAACTTCTTCAGGAATGTGAAATTGAAGTGGACTCATAAAACACATCAGCAGAGACTGCTCAAAGGGGAGAGGCATGACAGACTCCATTTGCGGGGCGGTCAACAGGAGCAGAGAACCCAACAGTGCCGCTTTCAGCCTGTCCCCTGCGTTCACTCGACTCGTTCAGCTGTCACTACGAGAAGGTTAAGGCTCAAGGCAACTACTAGAAACAGAAACTCAAACATCCCAGTTCTCATAGGGCTCATTTGGATTAGCTCAAGGAGATGGAGGACGTTTATATGCTGATCACAATAGATCTTGAGATAATAATAATAATAAATCATATATAAAAAAAAATAAAAAAGAAAAAAAAAAGAAAAAAAAAAAAGAGGCCTTCAGGTCCAGCACCAGCCTCTGCTAAAAATATACATCAACTACAGCAGCCCTGAAGACATATTCCATGGCTAAGGATCAAATCAGCCTTCCCTGGCAAGAAGCACAAGCAACAGACTGTGCTACTATCGATAAAATTTTGCTTAGTCCACCATCCCACGCAGATGGCAAAGTTCATGGGATCGTCATGAGCTGCTGAATAAATAGCTCCCTCCCTTCCCTCCCTCCCTCCCTTCGCTCCCTCCTCCAGTCATGTCACCAGGATCTCTTTGGGCTAGAAAGGGTTAACACCACAGTTTGTAAAAAGTTTTGAAATCAAAAGGTAACATACAGCCTTTAAAATGTCTAAACTGCAAACAATGGTGGAGTTAACTGAAAAGCACGTGCCCCAGGATAGTACATGCGTACGAGGGAGAAACTTAACACTTGGGTCTGCTCGTCTTTACACGTTAGGTGTGTTTCTTGTAGTTGGAGTATTTGATAAGGAATATTCAGCACTTGGACAATGTCTCTTTCATCTCATCCAACAAGTTGCTAAGCAGGGTGGAATCACTACATTTTCCATCTATGGATACAGAGTTCTCTCCCTTGGAAAGAAAAAGAAAAGAAAAAAGAGAAATTCATTAGGTTGTTTTCTAAGCAGGGACAATTTTATTCCCAACCAAGCTCAGGGACTGGAAACCACTGGTGAAGCCTGTGCAGGAATGAAGGAGGCTCAGCTGTCAGTGCTGCCACTACCCACCAGGTACGTGCTGGGCAACAGAAAGTCCATGGAGAGGTACAAGCTTGGTGGTAGCACAATGAAAACTGCTAGATGGGCCTGATGAATTACACTGCCCATGGCGTCCCTGGATGATTTAGGAATCATAGACTGGTTTGGGTTGGAAGGG
>NW_010295592.1:0-547 GCF_000700745.2 Antrostomus carolinensis
AAATTAAAAATGAAATTAAAAATAAAATGAAATAAAAAAACAGAGAAGAATATATAGAAGTTTAAAACCACCGATGGGGCAGATCCCATCCTAACCCAAATTTGACTGGACAAAGATTAAAAAACAACAAAAAAACCCCAAAACTAAACAAAAAAACCACAAACTGCAATTCTTGTAGAGTAAAACTTAAAAATAAGTCCAGTTTTCTCCAGTCTTAGGCTTCGGGCTCACACGTTTGAACAGCAGCTTCTTTTCTCTTCCATTTTAAAACTCTTCCCCAACTGCAGGAAAGAGGAAAAAAATAATAATAATTAAAAAAACCCCCCCAATAATAATAATAATAATGTCAAAAGCTCAAAGGAGTCCCCTCGAAGGATGCAGAAGAGTCTCCTGACGGTGAGTCCATCCTTTGGGATGCTCCCATGGGGAATCCTCGCCGTCCCCGTGCCCGTCCCAGCGCACCCAGGTTGATGGGTCCGGTAAACACCCTCTGCCAAAGCTCTGCTCGGTGCTTACAGCCACCCCGGTGCCACTCACAGCTCTGGAT
>NW_010295593.1:0-496 GCF_000700745.2 Antrostomus carolinensis
GCCCCACACACCTGACTCCCCTTTTCTCCCACCCCTGGGTCTCTCTTTACTGGTTTAAACTGGTTTATACTGGTTTCTACGGGTCTATACCGGTGTATACTGGTTATACTGGTAGCCCCACACACCTAGGTCCCCTTTTCCCCCACCCCTGGGTCCCTCTGTGGTTGGTTACTGGTTTAAACTGGTTTCTACTGGTGGCCCCACACACCCGGGTCCTTCTTTGATGGTTTAAACTGGTTTCTACTGGTGGCCCAGACACCCCCCTCCCCCTTATGCCCACACCTGGGACCTTCTAGGGGGGGTTACTGGTCTATACTGGTTTATACTGGTCTGTACTGGTGGCACCACCCCCCTGGGTGTGTCCCCCCCCCAATAAAATGGGTTTCCAAGGAGGTGTCTGTGTCCGTCTATGGGGCTCTATAGGGGGATCTATAGGGGATCTGTGGGGCTCTATAGGGGATCTGGGGGGATCTATAGGGGATCTATGGGGCTCTAT
>NW_010295594.1:0-764 GCF_000700745.2 Antrostomus carolinensis
GATGAGTGGTAATTAGGTGGTAATTAGGGATCATTAGTGCTAATTGGGTGATAATTAGTGGTAATTAGTGGTTATTAGGGCTAATAATTTCAGTATTAGTGGGTTATTAGCCACAATTAACTAATAATTAGTGGAAATTGGGGATAAAATGGGGGTAATTTTGAACTATTGAGGGTAGATAAGCATTAATTAGGTGATCATTAGTGCTAATTAGTCATTATTAGGCCTAATAAAGTGCCATATCTGATTATCAGTGGATTATTAGCCACAATTAATTAATAAATAGTGGAAATTGGGGATAAAATGGGGGTAATTTTGAACTATTGAGGGTAGATAAGCATTAATTAGGTGATCATTAGTGCTAATTAGTCATTATTAGGCCTAATAAAGTGCCATATCTGATTATCAGTGGATTATTAGCCACAATTAATTAATAAATAGTGGAAATTGGGGATAAAATGGGGGTAATTTTGACCTATTGAGGGCAGTTAAGGATTAATTAGGTCACAATTAGCGTTAATTAGTGGCTATTAGGGCTAATTAAGTGACGATCAGTGTTAATTAGGACTAATAATGCGATAAAACTGATTATTAGTGGCTGATTAGCCACAAATAACTAATAATTAGTGGGTATTTGGGAGGATTGGGAGGTGTTGGGGGGGGTAATTAATCATTAATGAGATGCAAATGAGATGCAAATGAGGCGGCTCACCTCCAGGGCGCTGTCGCACCAGTTCATCTGCTCGTCCACCAGTTTGATGCTG
>NW_010295595.1:0-8825 GCF_000700745.2 Antrostomus carolinensis
GTTATCTGTCACGAACAGCTGGTGCCCCTGGAACTTGTGGACATGCGGAACATGTTGTGTCGGTTCTTCGGACACACACACCCCCCCAGCTTCTTTGGACACACACCCAGCTTCTTCGGACACATACCCAGCTTCTCTGGACACACACCCAGCTTCTTTTCTTGCGTTGTGCTGCATATTTTGTAAATAAAAAGTCTGGCTTGCTTAAAAGAACTAGCAATTTTAATTATTTGATTAGCAAATTTACCCTTACATACTTATTACAAGATGAGGACATGTGTTACTCAAGTCCTGTATGTAGGTGCTGTACACGGCAGCATCTTGTTTGAATGGCAGCACATTATCTTCCAATGTCCTTCTATGTCTGTGCACGTGTGTGTCTGGGGTATGTGCTCAGCTTTGCTACTAGTTAAACCTGCAGATGAAAAAAATGATAGCTTCATCCCTCATCCTGGGCAGAGACACCTGGAGTGGGGGCACTGCAATGAGCTCCAGCAGCCAGGAAGGTTCTGGGAGGGGGATACTGGAGATGGCAGCCACTACTGACATACTTTAACAGTTTTGTAATAGGCATGATCCAGTTGAGCTATCAGCATTCCTGAGAGTACATATATATAAGCCTTATGCGATGGAGGACTGAACCCTTCTTAATATGCACACATATTAAATTGTAACCAGACTTCTTATGTGGCTATCAAAACAGGACTTGAGCTAGTAAATCTCTGGCTAAATTGGATCAATTGGATTGCAAAGATCTGAACAGAATATTAGAAAGATAATAAAAGCTGTAAACAGCTCCAACAACAGGCATAGTGATTGGGCTTTGTAGTTTGGAGGATGAAAAGATATGCTTATCAAAGTATGTGCAAGGCTGTGGAATCAATATTGGCTATAAAGCAATGGTTCACTGGAATTGAAGATGTATGGGAAGGGAAATGCTGACCTTAATTAGGAAAACAATGTCTTACAATTTATGAAGGAATGTGTAATGTGGACTAATGTTACTGTCCTGGTTTTTAGCTGAAACAGAGCTGGGGTTTTTTTTCAGTAGCTAAAATTGTGCTGAGTTTTGCTTTCAGCTTGGGACTTGCTATGAGAGAGACACTGATAACATACCAATGTTTACATTTTTGTCACTGGAAGGGAAGGACTTTGTGTTCTGTTAGTCCACAAGCACAAGATTTAACTTAATTGACAGTTAGATATGCCAGGGTGGTATTCCATATCATATCCCATCATGTCCAGTTTATCAGTGAGGGTCTCTTCCTCTTTCAGCTCTCTCTGGCTTTTTGCTCAGGCTCTCATTCTTCCGGGATTGCGGTTTCGGTTCGGGATTGTCGCTCCTCCAGGATCGTTATCTGGGAACGGGTGGGGCTTGGTCAGGAGGGGGGTGAGCTATAATATTGGGTGTCACTCATTTGCATATTTTGTTACTGTTATCCTTATCACTACTATTTTAATATTAGTATTATTTTAAATTTTTTCTTTCTATTATTAAACTGTTCTCATCTCAACCTACAAGCCTCCTTATCCTTGCCCCCCAGTCCTCTCCCCTATCCCCTGGGGGTAAGGGGGAAGTGAGTGAATGGCTGTGTTGGCTGCTAGCCAAGGCTAGCCCAGTGAAACTACCATAGTTACAAAGGGTGCAGAACTACTATTTGTGTCCTTTTGCGTCTGTACATGTGTGTCTCTGGGATACACACTGAGCCTCACTACTGGTTGAGCCTGCAAACAAGAAAGCAGCAGCAATGGCCATTAACCTAGGATGGAGGCCTCGGATCTCTAGGCTTTTCTCTAGCATCTAGGCAGGAAGAATCAGGCTGTGGAACTGCTGGAGGTGGTGGCTGCTTGTAACATCTCTTAATGTGCATCAATCCAGATTATGAAGATGACACTAGGGTTAAAAGAGAAGTGATCAGTAGGGTTGTTAAAAGGAAAGTCTGGAGTTCCCACATGCCTATGAAGTGCAAAAGGGTAAATTCACTCAGTGTGGTCTGGTTGTCCATCTTCATAATTTTTTTTTTGGGAAACATTGTAAATGACATAGATAGGGCCACTAAAAGCAAATCTGGTAGGTTTATGCTGATGTCTCTGAACAGGTTTGGTCATTCATATGAGTCTGATTCTCTGCCTCTTCCTGTAACAGCTTTCCATCTGATTTAACGCTACTTTAAAATAACATTTTTATTTCAAATTATTATTCCTCAAAATAAAAATAACCATACAAACAAATCCATTCCTCCATCCCTTTATTTTCCTAGGTTGCAAGCAGTACATACTCTTGTCTATAAGCCCACACTTACTCCCTTCTGCCTTATCTATCTGTATATTTAGGCACGTCCTGTATCTATCCTGGTAGCAGTTATTTTATTACACTGGGAGAGGCAAGGTTTAAAGTCAGCATTTTCAGCAATGTCTGTTTCTAACACATATGGTAAGTAGACACTTTCAATGACTCTTCATGGTTGTTACCTCCTGAGTGGGAGGTTTCTAAGGATAGAAATGCATATAAAAATCCTTAGGGAGGCATAAAAACTTTAGCCATAATTTTAAAGGATTTTGGTTATTTTTCCTTCTCAAAGGAATTCTGATTTACTTGAGAACTGAAGGCTGAAGTTCTCCCTAAAATTACTTCCTTATGAGAACCCATTTTGCCTATGAATACCAGTTGAATTTTTCATTCAGAGGTGAACTGACAAAAGAGACTAAGGTGACTATCTAAATGAGATACCCTTCAGCCAAGATTAGTATAACAGTGTAGGAAACATTTTCTGTTAATCATTGTTTTAGTTCAAACAATAATTAATCAAAGGAAATAATATGTTTCAAATTACACAGACTATCAGTTGAAGCAATGAGAGAATCAGTATTCTTGATTAGGATAATCATATCAGAAATTAGGGAGGCATTATATATCAATCACACAAATCACATAAATGATGCAGAACATAAATGATAAGTAGGATTTCTTAAACTGTTCTATGGTGAGCTTGCTGCATTAAAGGTCAGTGGAGCCACAACAAACATGAACATAGGTCCCTCAACCTCTTTATTTTAGAAGAATTAAATTTTGTAGTCACAAAATATCTCTTTCATAGTAACAAATAAATACACTAAATGGTGGAGAGCCCTTTTATTTCTAATTTTTACTTTGATGGATAATTAAAATAATGAATCTTTGGAAAAGATTTTGAAGCATAATCTCAGAACAAACAAATGGAAGAACAGGAAACTGAGCATGTAAGTCAAGTATTGTCCATAGGTCACACAGTCAGGAAGCAGTTATTTCTGCCTGCCTAGTTTTAATCCAAATAATCTACATTCTTTATAAAAATTATTGATATGTACTTCCCAAAGAGGTTTCTAGAATCAGTTTGCTACAGGAGCCTGCAGAAAAGTCAACATTTTAATCCTCTTTCTTTAACCTCAAATACTTTATTTCTGGTCACTGATTTTTTCAAGGCAGTCTTTACCTCTTTGTTCCTCAAAGTATAAATGAAAGGGTTCAGAAAAAGTGGTGTTATAAGGGTGTTCAGAAGGGATGCCACTTTGTTCATATCTAGTGAGGCATGCCCTCTTGGCCTGACGTAAATGAATATCACAGCCCCGTAAAGCATGATGACTACAGCCAGATGAGCAATGCAAGTAGAGAAAGCTTTTTGTTTTCCAGAAGCAGATGGGATCCTCAATATGGTAAAAATTATGGTGAAGTAGGAGATGAAAATCAAAAAGGAAGTGCTAAACAGTACCACTGTAGCAACAGTGAAAACAAGCCATTCAATATGGTGGGTCTCAGTGCAAGACAGCTTCAGCAGCGGCCCAATGTCACAGTAGAATGATGATATTGGGGCCACAGAATGGCAGTCTAAACACCAGAACAGTTTGCACAAAGACAGTAAGAAAGCCACTCATCCAAGAGCCAAATGAAAGCTTAGCACACAGTTTTCCATTCACAATGATGGTGTAGTAAAGAGGAATGCATATTGATATATATCGGTCAAAGGACATGGCTGTGAGGAGGAAAAACTCAGTAGCACCAAGGAAAAAGTGAGAGAAGGCTTGGGCTTTGCACCCAGCTATGCTGATTGACTTCTTGACATCCAGAAGACTGGCCAAAAGCTTGGGTATAGTAGTCGAGACATAGATTATGTCCAAAAATGCGAGATTTCCAAGGAAGAAATACATAGGCTTGTGGAGAGTGTTGTCATTTACCACTGTGGCAATGATGATGACATTCCCAGTGATAGTCAAAATGTAGATGACCAAGACTCCCACAAAGAGTAAAACATGAACCCTTTGAAGGCCAGTGAAACCGAGAAGAATAAATTCAGTCACAAAAGTCTGGTTTTCCATCCTCTACTTCCATTTTGCATATTTCTGCATTAATAAATATGGCAAGTAAAGGAGTGAGCAAAGTTATTTTTTATGTGAGTAGGAAAGATGAAATATAGAGACATACATGTGTATGCACATATAGGTATATATACAAATATATATATGTAGGAGACTTTTTAATTTATTTTAACATTTATTTTAAATAAACCAGGAGGGTTTCATATCCTTATAATAGTTTTACTATGTCATTTCTCAGTTACTTTTTAGTTGAAAAAGTGATCTGTCTTACACGAGAAGACTGTATAGAAGACTGAAGATTTATGATCAACAATAATATATACTGGTAATGTTCCCTCTGCCAGTTACATTTCTAAGGATGGGAGACATTACTCTGATTTATGGCCTCTAAAAGATGCATGTCTAGTTAAAATTAATCTAGTCACCTACCCTGAAGCCCAGAGCACTGCAAAAATGTTATTAACCCCATCTGGATCCAGGCAACATGAACTACACCTTATCATAGGCATTTCTCCATAGCAGAAGATAGGATAGCTAGATGGGAAGAGTTATCCAAAAATGTTATTCCTTAAAAAGAGATCAAATGTATGTAATCTTTTCTATGTACAAAGGCTTCGTAAATCTGTCCTGGACATAGCTTCATGTAAGAATTCACTCTCTTTCTAAGGAATTATTTGTTGCTAAAAATAGACTATGCAGAAAATATTTTAAATCTCTGCTTTATTAAACTTCTTATCACTTGTTTTTTATTACCTTGGTCTTCTTCATCTTCACAGGTTGTTTTCAGGCAGTTCTAAATGAAAGAAAGATCATACAAGTCACATCTTAAACCTATTAATTGCTCATTCATTTTGTTTTACTACAAAAAAAAAAAAAAAAAGTACAAATGTTGGGCCTGTCCTTTCATTCGTACTTATCAGAGTAATCATCAAGTTGATTTGGGCGTAGAAATCATGATCTTCCCTTGCTAAGGACATTTTTAAAATCATTCAAGTTTCTGCCCCTTCCTGCTTTAGGATAGGAATACCTTACTCGTACATTACTGGGATCACATTGTGTCTCTATTCACCCATATTTCTATCATGCAATCTAGTTACAAATACATGCAAACAGTCTAAATTTATTGGATAATAGATTCTTTTGAAATATTTTCTTTTTCTTTTCTTAAACCAGAGTATAATACTCACATAACTCAGTCACTTTAGGGTCTGGATTACCTTCACTAGCCAGCAATAGTTCTCTGAATAACTAAAAGTCAAAAATGGAAAGAACATATTGACATTTGTGAACATGCCATCAATGATAAAATCATCATCCCAAAAAACAAATATATTCAGAGGAGGGAAGGGAGATAAATAACTGTCAGCAATGTTTATACTCACTATATAATTAAACCTCTATACATGGTATTGTTAAGCAAACTCAGTGGGTCCAGACTAAGAGAAGATATTCAGGTATATCCATTGCACATTCACAGGCATTTAATAAAACCCATTACTGTGCAAAGACTATTAGCTGGGAAGGAGCAATTAACTCATCCAACATGGTAACTTTAGGGGAAAAATGAGTCACTTAAAATGCATGAAGGAGCTGCAGAACTCTAAATAGCAGCCTAAATTATAAATCAGCATGGAAAAACAGAGTTTCTCAACTAGTGACAGCAATTAGAATCTTGTAAAGAGTCATGAAAATAGCCCCAAATTCTCAGACAGACCTGATGAATCAACTGTTACAGAGTACGTCAGCTTTACAGATCCAAATAATATAAGGATTTATGTTTCATTTTCCTGTGTTTCTTTTCATTTTGGATGATTAAAATTTGTGAGCAAGTCTGCACAGCCTCCTCTAGGTAAGATGGCTTTGGTAAAACTGCTGATAAGATGGAGTGAGTGCAGAAAACAAAATACCCCAAACTGTCTGTTCTGAGAACTCTTTCTGAAGTATACTGCCATATGATCATGGCAGTTTCATTCCTGAATTAACTCACCAAACTTTAGGTTGTTATCATCACAGATTAAGCTCTCTGTCTGACATGTCCTCCTCTCTCACCTTAACTCCTGCAAAGGAAGTCCTTTGACAAGGAAGGATCACATCCACTCTATCTGAATGGGAGGGCATGTGTGATGGGCTCGGTAAATATTCTGAAATTTGTCTGACACTGAAGTAGAAAGCTTCCACTGGGAGTTAAAAATATATATTCCTTATTGGATAAGAGAAAGAAAATAATTAAGATATTTTCACTGGGGAGAAGTGAAGGTTGATGGGTGATTATGAACAGACAACGCAGCTGAGGAGCAGACAGGATGGGCCAGGAGTGCATTTTGTGTAACTGCAGAGATACGCAGAAACAAAGAGAGATATTTGCATATATATGTATGCAAAGGAGGGAACATTAATGATTTGATAAAGATTGAGTTAGCTTTTGGGTGCTTATTAAGCAAACCACCCCTGTTCACAAGAAAAAGCAGCAGCTTCTTTTGATTCAGCAGAGAACTAGGGGTTTTTGTTACAACAGAATGACCCTGGTTCAAACTGAAATAAGAGCTTTCATGCACAAGCTTTTCTCATTTTGGTTTTGCTCTAGCTCACCTACAGCAGCTTCCATCTGAAGTTCCAAACATTTCCATTGGTAAGAACAGAACTCTTCTTTGGAGGAGGTTTTGGATCCTGTAAATTTTCCTTCCCATCCCCAACCCTACTCCCATTAATTTTGTTGTCAAAGGGTTTCATAAAACCATTAGTCAGATTTTTCTCAGATATTTGTTTCACTACCATTGGATCACAAGCTTGAAATCCTTTTTCCTATCCCAAACACCCAGGGGTTTAAACCTTTTTCTTCTTTAAACAGGAGAAAGCCCCCAGCTCTGACCAGTCAGCCCACAGCAGAGATGTCACCAAGGAGAGACAGACAGCCCTCAAAACATCAACAAAGACTCAACATTTACCTCAGACAAAGACTAAGGGTGGGATGATGACCCCCCCACCCCCCCCCCCCCTCCCCGCTCCTAGGAGCTTAACATAAAAATGTTAAGGATGCTGCTTTTTCTCGCTTGATATGCAAGATGCATAAAAGCAATCACAGCTTAAAAGACACTTTTTACAAGCATTGTTATTATTACCAGGAACAATGACCAGCTGATACTGGGATTCCCAACAGAACCCATAAGCACTCTGGGAGGATTTATCTGCTTTTTTGTTCCTCCCTGTTGCTCCCAATAATGGTTTAGTTTTGGACAGGTCTCACACTGAAATAGATGTTATCAGCAGTTTTCCCATCCATAGGAATATATCAGTAAAACAAAGACTGTGCGAGACAGCAGAAAAGTGAAAAATGCAGCTTCCCCTTCCCACCTCAAGGACTTTTAACAGCACTTGTGTTATCTATATGCAAATGACATATGTGCCCTTCCAGTACTTGGTACTCCTGAAAGTCTAGACCAGTGTGATAAGTAATAATTTGCTAATCAAACAATCAAACAATTAATTTAACAGTTCTTTCAAGTAAGAGCCAGAGACTTAAGCAAATGGTTAAATGTCAAACCGCAGAGTTATGTCAGCATGATGCTCATGCATCCTGTTATTTAGTCAAGGCTTAAGTTTAGGTATTTACATATAAGCGATGTAGACACGATAATTGTAAAATCTACAGAACTGCCTAAAGGATAAACCGAGAAAGGCGACTGTGAGTATTTGTCCAACGGACGGGCCCGGCAATTCCCGGAGGACCCGTGAATTGCATCAGATAACCTAAACTGACACATCACGGCCATCACAAGGAGTTGTCAACAACTAAAACGACTCATCATAAATGATAAGGGACTCAACTGCCCTGGAGGGGGTATAAAGAGGACTGCTCTATTAACCCATTGGAGAGCCGTCTGCAGAGTGGAGACTCCCTGGCCGCCCAGGGCGCTGCTTTGCTCACCTATATCTAATAAACCCGATTTAAATCTATAATCGGACTCTTTGTCTGTATTACTTATAACACCAGGATCGGAGTTTGACAAGACCCATCACCAGTTCTGTCCCCAGCTTTGTCTTCCTTTGAACCAGCTCATTTTCCATGGCTAGCCCCACCACAGCCAGCACAATCCCAAACCCTGAAATTCACAGCACATTCTCGAGCAACACAAGTCGCACTGTCAGTTGCTGAAACTGCTGGTTTTTAAGATGCCTGATTACCCTCAGTAGCTTTCTGGATGTTTTTTCTTGGTATCTTATGGAGGAAGATTATCTCTCCTATTCCAGATCATCTCTGCAGTCCTGTGCATGCCTTTCTGGTGCAGACAGTTCTCACATGCAAGAATGTTCTCTTTAGCTCAAAGGAATAAGGCAAAGACATTTTCTTCCAATACCTTTTAGTGAAGACTCATGTTTCTCAAAGGAATTCTTCATTCTCCCCCTTGCTTTTCTAAAAGTGTTCTGAAAGCCCAACACCTCCAGAGATATACCTGGTACACCATATATTCCCT
>NW_010295596.1:0-20694 GCF_000700745.2 Antrostomus carolinensis
AAGAGAAGAGAAGAGAGCACTGCCTTTTATTTCTGTTTTATTTAGAAACTTTGTTCTTTGTAAGGGAAGGGTGATAATGTGAAATTTCACTTCATAATATGAAAATGTAAAAGGAAAAAAAATAATAATTAAAAGAGATGTTGCCTCCCCCTTGTCAAAATAAACACTACTGAAAACTCTCCATAGTTAAGTATTTTAGAGAGTTCTTCACAGAACCCTGGACAGGTAAGCTGGGAAACTCATCTTCACAGAAATAATTCTGCAAAGTAAATATAAGCGCATCCAACAGTAAATGGCAATGCAGTTTATCTTCTGGGACTGACCTGTATATTTCATATAAATAGTTTAAAATTTCAGACTTCTAAAAATCAAATAGACCAACTAGATGGGGTAAGTTGTAAGGACCGAATACTTCATTTCAAAGGGCAACTGTTCCAGCTGCAGGCAGCGGGAAGCTCTTGCTTTGCCAGTTACAGCGCTGCCGCTGCCACTGCCCACACAGCACCAGCCAGAGGAGTCACTTCGCTCTTGTGTTCTGAGAGTTATTCACCAAACATCTGAGAAACAGCACGAGCATAAAATGTGAACTATTCCACATAGTTAGAAACAGAGATTCTCAGCAAAAACACCTTTAAATATATTATGGAAAATACTCTGCAGCAAGTAACTGGTATCTTACCATCATAATCTATTGCATAAATTATACTCTGTTTATTTGTACTTTTAGTTTCCCCCCCCACCTTCTTTCACTGCAAGTTGCTAGCAGTAAACATTTCCTGCAATTACACAAGGAAGTAGAAAAGTCCAGTCTCAAGTCTGTCCAGATGGATCAGATCGATTTCTCGGTGTCTCATCCCACCTCCTCTCCTCAGCTGTCATTTTAAAGATTCAACCATCAGTTCTCAGTGTGTCTGAAACAACAGCAATGTGGACACACACCAAACCCAATGTAGTGAGCCTGCTTGGTTGGTTGGGTTGGTTTGGGTTTTTTTTTTGCGTGTGGGTGTGGGTTCTTGGGGTTGTTTTTTTTTTAAGTTGAAGCATCAGAAGCAGAACTGAGCAGATGCATTTAAGAGACAGCCTACTGCCTGTTGACCTCCAAAGCAGGTTACTAGATTACAGGCAGAGTAACGGTGATCTATCCTGGCCAGAGTCATCCTCTGCTTCAGGAATCCGAGGCAGGAGAGCAGATCGTGTCAATCCCCAGAATTTCTGAGGTGACATATCCTTTTTTGTAGCTGTGAACTTCCATCCCATATGGTTCCCACAGATTCTGCACTGGGCTATAGTCCAGGCATACCTATGGAAAACAAAGCAAGAGATTGATGCTATTATGTAAAGAAAAGACATTATAAAAATACTGGAAGACAGCTCAGTCATGAGGTAGGAAGGGAACATTAGTCTCAAGCTAGATTTTCAAATAACCTATTTTCTTTTTTCAGGAACCAAGGTGCCCAGCTCCCATCTAAAATCTTGCAGATCTTAAAAAATAATAATAATAATAATAATAATAAAAAAAAAGTTATCAGCCTTCAAGTTGAGAAAGCAACTAAAGCATTTTATTAGCACAGCATTTCAACAGTATGATGAAATGCTGTGTGCCTTAAAGGACACAAAATGGTCAGAAAATGGTTCTCAGAGAGAAAGTTACTTAACAGAAATAAAAGTGCTCCTAGATTAACAGGGAATTGCACTTTCCAGAGCAATGGAGCTTTTCTTTAACAGCTTTAAAAGGCAGAACATTAATATTTCAAAACCCTCATAGAAGAAAAGAGCTGAGAAAACATATAAGAATGAGGAAAATAAACTCCAGATATTATAAGCTACAAGTTTTTTTTTCTTCAGGGAGTCTTAAGGCGAGCATGTCTTGTGACAGATATACCATACTACATCATGTAGTGCTCCAAGTCATTACACAGCACTACATGATAATCCAGAAAAAAAACATAACCAACACAAGAAAATGCAAGAGGAAACATGTACATGCATTAGTCAGCAACCTTGGACTGGCTACAAATATAGCAATATATCATTTTATGTAGATGACTATAATTTTCTCTGTTTTAGAAGAGAATATGATAGCCAAAGGGACAGAAAGGACCACATAGAAAAGTGATTTGGTGAAAATATATTTTAAAAATATTTTTGTGAAGCTATGAAGACTATTTTTGTGAATTTAAAATTCAAATATGGTTTGACATTTCAGCTATTTTTAAGAGTTAAATATTCAAAGTTTTGACTAAGCGCCTGAAACATGCTTATGTAGCCCAAAAAAATTAAGCTACCAGCAAAGGATGATATTTTGATGCAAGATCCTTCATTATTAGGCAAACTTTTACATCTCGATAGTTAATTCTGTTTCAGCCAAATAAATGAATATAATCAAAGGTAATCAGATTAATGCAATGTGAGCAATCTCTCAGATGCTGGACTAAGTCTTAAAATTTTAAGACTTCCACATATTAAAAAAATTCCAGAGAAATTCTGAAAACATTCTATCTAATTTTTTCATTTTATTCAGTACTTTGAAAAAGTCTAAACTTACTTTCCTATTTTTCATACGAGTACAATAGCTGTCTACGTTTCAAAAAACCCATATATTTACTATTCCACTGTCACAGGAACACAATTACAACCAAATTTCTGTAATTTACTAATAATTTTTTTAAAAAAACCTGTTCTTACCCAGGAAACCAGCTGTGCTCTGTCGACGGTCGTCCACTGAGACTCAAGTTGCAGGCTTTATATACAGTAAGGGTTTCATGGATGTACCCGTGAGGATTCACGTACGCTGCCATGGGTCCACATAAGGATAAACTACAACACACAATTAACAAGTTTGTCAGAGTTCAAGGAAGAAATAAAAACCAAAGGCGGTCAAATATAAAGAGAGGAAAAACTGCCAACCATGCCTACAACTATTTTCCATAGCAAAAGGATCACTTTAGGCTGTGGAGGGAAAAAAAGGACCTTTAATTACATTATTAAAAATTGAAAGAAAAGAGATGCTAATGTAAAATATCATTGTCAAATTTTCTTATAATTTCAGAAATTTAGGTGTCCAGTGTTATAAATCCTATGCACTCCTGACAGAGTAAGTAAGTAACAGGAATAATTTAACTCCCTACTTCAGAAAAGATATTTAAAAAGTTATTTTCACAAGTAAGGATTAAAATATTCTTGCATTCAGAGAAACGTCACCCAGCTGTTTGTTAAAGAAGACAGGTTAGAGGATAGCTGGCAGGATGCTGTGGACACTACCTCATTTAAGGCAGTTATTAATCCTTCCCTCAAAAACCTAAAGCTCAGTTTAAAAAAAAAGAAGTACATGACAGACTCATACTTTATTTACTTGCTCCTTTTGAATAGCAACTTCCAATAAAACCAAGTAACATCTATATGGCTACTCTTAAATCTGACTTTAAACAAAAATGTTCATTCATTACACCAACTTCTCATCATTCTTCCGTTAAAATACATCATATTGACACAGCAGGAATCATGGTTTCTGGTATCCATCACTTGAGTAGAAAACACGAAATGGCTTTTAATTGCCAGGTCAGCTTCTCATCACACTGATAAACCAAGACACCTTTTAACATTTACATTATCACAGGTGATGGACAGATATCAGTAATTCAAGATTAAAATAGTGACAAGACTGCCAGAAACAGTAATTATTTGGAAAATGTATAGTCTTGTTGAACATGGAAGATATTGTATAGGTCAAATATATAAGGGGAATATAGTGTCTGGTGCAGTTATTAGGATTAAACCCTATATTCTTAAAATAAAAAGGTATCACAATGTTCAATGATGTAAATAGGCTCCAAGGATGTCGTCATGCAAGGGAATGAATTGCCTACCCACAGCACCCAGTTAGCGCATTTGAATCTGCTGTTGCAGCTTGCTGACATATACAAGTCAGGATGAAGTGCTGAGTATTTTTTTGTCCTTTTATCTCCAAATAAAGTTCATGAGATCCCAAATTTTTTATGTAAAAAATCTGTATTTCAAAACTCACTGAAAAGTGCTGTGAACTCTTCAGTGTCAAGGTCCTGGACTAGGTCACGTAACACAGTCTTTCACACCAACTTCCATTACAATGTACATGGTGATGTTCACATTCCCTTTTCATTTTAAAAACTCAAATAAACCTGTTTTACTTAATAAAGAAAATTCTCTATAAATATTTACTTACATTTTATTAGAGCTATGGAAAACACAGGAGTTATAAGGCATAACCTAGTTTAATCAGTTTTGCTGTGCCAATGCTTCTGATCAAGAACCTCCCAAAGATTAAGAGCAATAAACTCACCTGAAGATTTCATTCTTGGTAGTTATTTCCGTGTCTTGGCATTGCTTACAACAAAGAGATGTACACTTGAAAAGAAAAACAAAGAAGGTCATTTCATTCATTTCCAGACACTTGTCAGCACAGTGGCAAATAATAAAAATGTCTCTCTCCTTCCCTAGAAAAGACTTTGAATCAATTATTTTGTTTACCTGAGCAGCAGTCACTTATATTTTCTCCTTCTATCAAAGCATAAAAATTCTTCTAGACATTTTACTTATTTATAGTGAATATTAATTGTTTTCTAAAAGACAAAATAATTTTTATATACTTTCCCCCCCCAACAAAAACCCACACAAAGAGGAGGAACAGACTATAAAAAGATGACTCCAGGTCCTAAGGTCTCTAAAAGCTAATTTAGAAAATAACCTTTGCTCTTCTAAAATATAACACAGAAAAGGTAGATGAGTATGAATGCAATCATTACATTTTTCCAAAACTTGAGAGTACTGTAGATCAGTGGTTTTAATTTCCTCAAGAAAAATCTTTCTCTTTGAGATTATAACAGATTAATCTATCTTCTCCAATTTCTAGAAAGCAGAATGAAATACAATCCATCACTGACACTGCCCAGAAAATAAGCATTTAAATCAGCTCAATAGAACACTACTATTAATTTTCAGGAGGTGCATTAGTTCTACCTCTTTTTAAGGGTAATGCATGTGAAATTAGCCAAAGAATGATCCACATTTTGGAACAAAATGCTGCACTTAGGGTCTTCACTTGGACAAGTCCCTGTGTGAGCATATTTCCTTTTAAAACCTGGAGTAAATCACAGCTTGTGATTCCGAGTCTCCCCAGGCTCTGACTCCTGCACTCCACTGGCGTGACAGCACACAGGCTGCTGTCAGTCTGCGCTCTCTCCTCTCCTCTATTCAGATGCTCTGGGTTTGGTGCTGCATTTCAACTTCTTCCTTTGTTGCAGGTGACACCGGTTCTGCCCCACACTTTCAACACACTGTCTACAGATCTTGGGAGATTGAGGGAGGAAAATTGCTGTACTATACAATTTATCATACACCAGTTCTCTTCACTTCCCTTCTTAAAGCTCACTCGGCCTTTCTCTCCTACCAGGGACCTTTAATGCCTACTATCACTCCCTCTTTTAAATCACCCTCACTCACAGATTATAATCTAATGCTCACATATCACTCTCATAATCCAATTTAGCTACTTAATTCCATCCCTACGTTCCCAAACCTAATTACTGCAATTGGCACTCTCAAGGGGAATTCACAGAAGTGTTATACCTGCGAGTGATGTATATGCCTTTAAAAATAAGCATAGAAACAGTTAAAACTGTTTTTAATGACAGAAAAAGCTACTAAAAGTACAAAGCAATTCACTGATATCACAGACAAAAACACCCAAACAAGCAGATCAGGTCTTACAATCAGTTCTATTACTGTACATTAACTCTGAACAATGAAATGTGTTAAGTCCATCCTTCTCCAGTAAGCCAAAATACATGCTATGTTGCCAGAGCACTCCTTCTCATTAAAGAACCCTGGTTAAAAAGAGTGGATTTGACCAAAATAAATGCTGCTCAATTTTTTTGTTTAATAATGCACTTACCATTCTCACACTAATACAGAACAGCTGACACTTTATTCTGTAAATGTGTTTGTGTTGATGAAGAAAACACCTTTTTGGTGCAGGCTAAAAATCAACTTTACCTTATATTTTACGAGAGTAACTTAATTCCTCTTGTCTCTTTGGGATTTATAGAAAACATACAATGTAATGAACATGAATCATAGAATCATAGAATAGATTGGGTTGGAAAAGACCTCCAAGATCATCAAGTCCAACCCCTGATCCAACTCCAATTACTATATCATGGCACTAAGGGCCACGTCCAATCTCTTTTTAAAAACCTCCAGGGATGGTGAATCCGCCTCCTCTCTGGGCAGGCCGTTCCAGTGCCTGATTACCCTCTCTGTAAAGAATTTCTTCCTAACATCTAACCTAAACCTCCCCTGGCGGAGCTTGAGCCCATGCCCCCTTGTCCTATTGCTGGTTGCCTGGGAGAAGAGACCAACCCCCACCTGGCTATAACCTCCCTTCAGGTAGTTGAAGAGAGTGATGAACAGCACCTGAATATCAGAGTATTTTCAGAGCTTCTGACTCAGGGAAGACAAATAAAGTTTAATCTGATTACAGAGCCCAGCACAAAAAACTGTCCATTTTTGTCTCAGAACTGGGGACAGATGTTTTCTGTCTCCTTTTCTCTGTATATTCCCTTTTAGATTTTTGGTGCATGAATTTTCAGAAGAGAAGCAGTATTAAAATGACACTCTGGTTCTCTTTTCCCCAGAAACAGGCAGTACTTTTTAGGTAAACAGGCAAAATTTCCACTGCTCTATATCCAGCAGACAAACACAACAGTGACTGGAGTTATGTTACACTGTTTGAGACAGTACTTTGGAATCCCCAGCAAACTTAAACCAGCAAGGTGAGGGTCCATCAGGATGTATACAGCTATTCTTTGTGACATGAATATTAATTGATGCCCCTGATCTGGATTTTCCTGCATCTGTGATCCCTGCTCACAATGGAACAACAGTAATAACAAAGAGTCAGTAAGTTAAGATTGCAATGCCTGTTTCTCCATCTGTACAGTAATTTTACTTTAATATTTACTATTAATTTATCTCTCCATTAAAGAATTGGATAGCAACTATTCCAGCTACCACAATCAAACACATAAACCAGTTACAGTTAAAACTTGTACATAGAGCAATGGCTCTTCTCAGCGTTTTCTCTTTGGAAAGAGAGTAACAATCTGAACTCCTGTTGGAGACGTTTCAAATGCTGCTCCTAAAACAGTGGGATTCAACATGAGGTTATATTCCCCAAGATGGTCATGAGCAATGTTGGACTTCTAGCACCATCTCTTGGCTAAAAAAAAAAAAAGTTATGTGAGGTGTTGAAATACAATTTCTAACAAAAGCAAATATTATTATATGTTTCTTGCTTGCTGCCAAACATACAGTCTAGTATTGAGAGAGAGCATTTTCTTTCTCGAGCAAGCTTTTAAATAGGAAGGAAGAATTACTATTTGAAAATTTAATACATTTTTTGTTATAGATTGTAACAGTCACTCCTAATTTTTTTGTGAGAACAATTTAATGACATGTAAAGGAAAAATACTCACTTTGTTCATAATATCCAATTCACAGCGGAGTCGCTGAACAGCACTACCTATCTTAAGCAACTGTATACGTAATGCATCATCAATGGGCAGGCAAGCAGCAACTCTGTAAGAAAAATCTAGAAATGAGAAAGTACCAGGCCTGTTAGAATTTACAGAGAAATAAGTCCCACTACTTTTAATCAGTTACAGATAAGAGTGCTAAACCTTAGGTTTATAATAGACTTTTAGTGGTTGTCTCTCTATATCGCTCTGCCCTAAGGCTGGATTGTGTACGCATAAATATTCCTCTAATCCACACTTAAAGATCACCAGTGATGGAGACTGAACAAAGCTGGTAAATTAATGTGTCCTAAAACCAGAGCAGACACCTGGAGAACACTGCCTGATACAGCCTTCCACTTTGACAGCGAATTACTCAGCTTTCCAACCACCAGTGGTTATCTTTATGCTTGTGCTTCCTCTTTTTTTTTTGCAGAAAGAAAGACACGTTTTTATGAGAGAAGAAAAAATTAAAGAAAAAACGTCCAAACACACACCACCTTCACAAATTACAACCAGGTTATGTTACTCACATTAGGACTAAGAAAGTGGGCTTTACTGTTATACTGTCAGAAGGAAAAAGACATACTCTGTATACACTCCATTCTGGAAGTTTTGGAAGTTTTTTCCACATTTGAAAGCTTAACAAAATTAGATTCAAAAATATTCAGCCAAGAAGACAGACTTTTAATTTTTAAAATTTTTTTCTTTTTTAAGAGTTTTAATACAAAAGTAAATTCTCAGGCAACACCTTCAATCAGGTATTAAAAGCCACAAACACAAGAGACAGTGGACAACAGTCATTCTTTAATTTAGCTAACAAAAACCTTGCTAAGCTGGAAATTGTCCCATTCCTCACAGCCTGTGAAAGAATTCAAAGGCTGAAAATTAAAGTCAGCAAAATATCAGTGTGCTGTGAATCATGAGAAAAGAAGTGCCAAAAAATACTGGATTTTTTTTGTTTGTTTTCAGATTATTTCCTATGCTTTCCATATAGGAAACTCTAAGCAGCACTCTGGGCAAAGCAGATGGGAAGTACTTTCAACTTTAGGCAAATACTTTAATACTTTAGGCAAATCATAAAGGAGAGTTCCATGGACATCAAAACTACTGAGGCCAGAACTGCATTTGGTGCTTAACTGACTGTCACTGAAGGCTGCAGTTTGAATCTCCACCTTAATAAGCATTTGAGAGCCTACACAGGAATGAGTGTTTTCCCCCTCAGAACAGCTTCACCTGCAATTTCCATCTTATTAGATCCTAGAGACCTGCAGAGAGAAGAGACTGGTTCACTGGGGCATACCCCCAGTGCCTGCTAAGGCATGAAAACTCATCCCAACTCCTTTGTGATTAGGTTACTGGTGCTGTTCTCCCTCATGCTGGATAAGAGGTAATAAGAAGAACAAAGAGGTTACAAAAGAGATTACAGATACTAACACTTAGACTTATGTAGTAGTAACTTTAAAAATCTATTGTGCTTTTGGCTCTTGTTTTCTTATGAAACATATCACATTCCTCCCACCATGGAGCACAATAAGGGTTCTATTTATTTTACTGAATATGTTTTGGCACAGTTGAAGGATGTCCATGTCTTTAAAAGCTCTATCATCCTTTTGTCAAAGTCAATCATCAAAATTTACTGGAAACAGGAAGTGAGGGATGGACTATCAATAAAAGGCAATTATCCTTGTTTCCTCAGGAACTTAAAAAAAAACCAAAACCCAAAACCAAATGATTTCCTAAGCTCAACAACATCATACCTATTGGGTTTGTTGGAAGAGATTCATCTTTAAGATTTTCATCCCATTCATGTAGCTGCCTCTTGACTCTTTCCATCAAGGTTTCCTTTTGTTAGAAGAAAAGCCTAATTTAAATACATAGGTATTTCTGTTTTCTTAGGAAAAAAAAAAAAGGGAAGCAAAATGTAGAGTAAGCTATTTTCCCTAAGTGGACATTAGCTTTTAAGACTTACAATAATTACAGACTCATTTTGTACCTACATATTTTAAACTAAGAGCAAAATAGGGCTGGGAAGTTGGCCAAAATAAACCAATGGCCCAAGGTGGTTATAACTTTCATTTGAGATAAGGAGACAAGTGTTCATATTCTAAAACTGTACGGACAAGATGAGGGCCACCTTCCTCCCTCCTTCTGCCCCTCCTTACACCAGTTACTTTATGTACTAATACACATATACCCATATGTATATAAAGCAATATGTACTTTTTAAAGAGTAAACCAACTCCAACAGGAAAGAGATCTAAGACTATGCAGCAGCCTGGTGGTTAGGACTCTCACTTGGTGCAGGTGAGACAGAGGATTAAGTTTTTGCTCTGAGACAACACAGCAGGAACCTCAACCTCTGTTATCCACCCCAAACACACGCTCAAGCACGAGGGAACAACTATACAGAGGGGGAAGCCCTCCCTGCTCTTTTAACGGTAAACTGAAAATGATACATTTCTTTAAAACATAACTTAGGAGACAACAAAATTAAAGCTTTTACATTTTCCAATAATTAGATGTTAAACATAAAAAATTAATTGTAGATTACTTGGTTATACGTAGGATGAACTTACAGCATCATAGAGAGAGTAGAGCCAGGGAGGCCAAGACGTCAAACTGGCACAGTGGAACTTCCTCTAAAACCAAAACCACAAATATTTATTCTTTAACATTAGCAGATTTCAGGGACGGTTCTTGTTCAAACAAATAAATCAGAGAAGAGATACATGATTATTTAAAGATACAACAAGTTATGACCGTTAGGACCAGTACGTCAATGTGAAGCTTCCAAACCACTTCTCAAATGCATGGAGAGTTAAGACTTCTGTACTCTTGTACATGTTTAGTAATAAGAAATTGTGCCTTTCAAAAAGAACACGTATCTGCAATCTAGACAGTTCCAAAAAATTTCAGTACTTTTAGACAGTGCATCTGTTCCTTAGTCTCCATCAATTGTTGCTCCTTCAGCAACCACAGCACACACCAAAGTGATTAAACTATTAATATCAATTTAGTCAAATGCATAAATAAGATGAAAGAAGGAGATTAATGGGCCATATCAGTTATTTTTAAGCTGACATATATCTAAATACAAGAGTTATATGATGGTATTTTTTTAAATGGAAAACTGATCTGTTAAAAACATAACTAAAAATACCAACACACCAAGTTAGGAGTTACAGAGGATGCTTTCTCACAGCAGAACAATTACTGATTAAAAAAACTTGGGTATTCCTGATGTTTAATCATGTATTGCTATCCTGGTATCCTTGCTATCACTCACATCCTGGTATCTATTTTTAACAGAAATCATACTTACTTTCAGAAATGCTTACTGAACATCAATACTTGTGCCAGCCTACTGAAAATCTATTAAATAGCTTTATTATAATGACCCAAAGATTCTATAGCCTGTGTAAAGCCCGTGTGTATCCTGCAGACAAGAAACCCTAGATTATAACTAAATTCCTTAACCACCAAATGTCCAGCAGTGTAAGGTTATTTGCTTAGTCAACCAATTCTCTACAGTGACTTCAGAACACTTTAATTTATAGGTTTAGGTTAATAAAAATCTAAAAAGCAATATACTACATAACTGCATTGCCTACCAAAAGAGGATCTCAAATTGTACTGTAAATACCTACAAATTAAATTTTCATTTTCCCTTTGAGGGCAACTAGCCTTATTTTACAAATGAGACTAAAATCCACAGCAAATAAATGGTACTTCGAAGAAAGAATTCATGAACACAAAAACTCATGAGCAAGTGTATTTTCTGTAATAGCTGACACAGGGTCAGATCTTGTATGGAGCAGAAACCATTCTTAAAACACAACTTCCGCTTTCTGATGTTTCTCATTTTATTTGTAAACATACAGAGGTGTTGACAGAGCCTGTCAAACTGGAAACAGTCAGAGTTCTACTGACATTAATAGAGTGACAGAGGTCAACAGGACAATGCCCCTACTCTGGATCTGCATCTCAGTCCACAAAACATGTTCTTCTTCTAGTGGGTCCACTGCATTTCAGCTATCATCTGGTAGAATCTGTCTTGGAAAACAATTTCTGTCCCCTCCATCCTCCCCAAAGCCTAGTGTTTGTGGGCTTGTTAACTCATAAATGAACTTGTTCAAGAACTCTGAGAATCAACAGCTCCTTGTTATTAATGGGTTGGGTTGGTTTCGTGGGGTGTTTTGGGGTATAGAGTTCAAAATTATTGAATTAAAAAAAAAATCCAAACCTAACTGCATGTGACAATGAGTTACTAGAATTCTGTATTAATTTCTGGAGGCAGTTCCAAAGTTCTCTACTGATACAGAAGACTTCAAGGTACCTTTCCTTTTATATGCCACTGACTGAAACAGTGGGTTAAATAATAAATAAATAAATAAGCCACAATTTTATGGGTTTTTTCCAAAACTGTCAGGTTGTCCTGTTTTACCACATCCTCCCCTACTGACCTCAGTGCCAACCCTTGTCCCATTAACCTTACCATGTGTAAGTGTCCACTGTTAATGAGAGTTGCTTTGAAAAGCCTGCACTGTGCCTGAGAACGAGGTAGGTTTACCCCTCAAAGGCTTTTGCTGGTATAACTACACTAGTACAATATGCCAGCGTGGTGCTTATTATGGGAACATAATTTAACCCAGCAAAATTATCCTTTTGACAGTACATTTTATTTCAGACTCCTAAAGGAAAACGCTGTATACTGGTAAAAGTGCACATTGCCTTGTATAAATGCATCTTTTAGCACCTTTTAAACAGCACAGCTGTCTCTAGCACAAATCACACCTTATTATTCCCCTGAGCGATGCAGAAGTTTGTAGCTCAGGCCTGACACCAGCTGCTTAAGACTCTGGAAAATTCTGCCCCACAATATTAGTGTGAATTCCCCCCTGATTCCAAGTACTGTCACAGCTGCAGCGATGCAAAAACAGCATAAACAAGCGAAACCAGAATTTGTGCCAGTGAAGCAAAAGTAGAACCTAATTCCCTAACGGCAACGCCAACATCTTGATAATGATTATTTCTCCTCTACTGCTGGGTTTTTTTTGTTGTTGTTGTTTTGTCCTTTTTTTTTTAACAAATCAGAGTCAAGTACCTAAAATTCTGCAAGCTCTCTAAAGAAGCCTAAAGTCTGCATACTTATTAAAAAAGCAGATCCACATTTTCTGTAAACAAGTAACTGCAGGTACAGAAGTTAATCTTTTAACTGATGCAGGTTTTAAAGCAAAATTAGTTTGGAATCACAATTCTGCTTGCTAAGACATTCCAGGTCTTCTGTTTCATCACTGAAATTTGAGAGTCAGCTCTAAACCTGCTCTGGTCTTTAAAAACCTCTTCTAGATGAATCAAACTGTTAGAAAGAAACAGTTACAAAAGCCTCCTCACTTTGAAAAACCAAGCTATAAACACAAAGCAAGAGCACTGGCAACACTGATGGGCAGTATTTTTATTGTTAAAGCAATGTCAGAAAAAGTCAAGATGCTTCTTTGACCTCCCTACAAATAAAATCCTGTAAACTTACTGTTCTTTGACCCACCAACATTTCATCATCTACAGAGAGGGTGCTGGTTGTTAAAGCTTAAGGTGTTATGATTATGTAAAAAAAAAATAGTAATTGGAATATTTGATGATTATGTAATAATATTAACCTAATAATACTGTGATTAAAACCAAAGAGAACTCATCATACAAATCATGTATTCCCCCATCGTTGACAGCTGATAAACAATGACACAATATGTGACAAAAGCACCCCAGTTGTGCATCCTCCTCTAAAGATGAACAGATGGAATTTTATACTGATTTTCAAAATGCCATCAAAAATTTAAAATAAAAAACCCCACCACAACCAGCTTCTCACCTTTTGATATTTCTGCCACCACTGATGTATGGCTCGGTCCTGCCACGCTGTAGGTTTTGAAGAGGGAAATACATGGCACCGGCTGAGAGACTGCAGCTGTATTGCTGACATGGTTGAAGGCAGCACTCGCTCAGGAAGGATTTGTACTTTAGCCTGCTGGATTCTGATAAAAGAAAAAAGAAAGAGATGAGGTATGCACACATACACAAGAGGTTTTTTTTTAAAAAAAATGGATTTTAATGCTTATAAAAACAGAAGCTTGTGTAATAGATTAATCATTACATAATACTACGGAATTTAAGCTGCAATCCATTTCATTAGATTTTTAAAGTTGTACTGATGTAAATCAAATTACCTTAGGGAACATACAGCACATCTGTAGCAAACCACACACACAGTATTCTAGAATACAGGTTATCTCATCCCCTTGGCAAAATTATTGAAAGCCACTATACTGACTGGACTTTGGTGTATCCAAATTGAAGACAGAAGCAATCTCTATTTTTCCTTTTCCTTTAAAAAACAGAATTAGGTGTCTTCCAAATATTTTCTGCACTGGCATACAGAACTCTACACAGACCACTGCTTTAACTTTCTCAGCAAAAGTTTCTCTGCTGGATCCCCCCCCACCCTCAGAGTTACCTCTTCTGTGGGATACAACAGGCTGTCTTTGTATTTTAGAGCACTAGGTATCTGTTGGGATTGTGGTGGACAGAATTAAAGACAGACTGGCAGTGGCAACGCAGCAGAACATTCCACCATCTCAGCATTGTATTTTTAGATTTTTGTCTCCTCAAGTTACTTTCAGTATTAACTAATAGTCAGCTATTACATATCAAACCCTCAGAAAAGTTTAGCTGAAATGCAGTTTGCTATCTTCAAACCACAAAAGCTTATGTGCTTAGCTAGAGCTCAAAATCAGCAGAAATAGGATATAGACCCTGATCATCTTTTAACATCCTAGCATCAACCAGGTCACCTATTCCACAAAGAGTTCAGCAACAGGTATGTGGCTACTAAGAATACTGTCTAGCAGGAAGGACTTTACATTTTAAACAGCATTATGCATCAGAAATCCTGAAATATGAAGATGTATGTCATTACAGATTTCCAGTTTTACTTACAGGGACAACACTGAACTCTGCTAAGTTATCATAAATTAGCCTTCCTGTGTAATTTCGTTTAGGTTCCTGCTCTGGCAGGGGGATTGGACTGGATGATGTTTTGAGATCCCTTCCAATCCCTAATATTCTGTGATTCTGTGATGTTTTGCCATAAGCACTTAGTAGTCAGAAACCCCAAGAAATAGGGAAATTTTCTCCTTGCTAAAGAAGCATTTTTCCCTCTTTAGCAAAAAGGATTTTAGAGAGGTAATGCTTGTTTCTCTTGTTAGTTGCCTTGAATACGTGAAAAATAGGAGCATGATCTTAATGAAGATCCTTTATTTGTACAGATAGAAAATTACATTCTTTTTAGGTTTGATTCCCTTACTATGTCCCTCTGATGTACAGACAAAAGTGGCAGCAAACTGCAACGCTGCCAGGTTCATTTATAGGAAGACTTGGCACATTGGCACAGGAGCCTGGAGAGTATCTCATAACCCGATATTTTCCTCAGGATGAACTGAGGAATGCAGGCTCATGTCTCCAAAGTGCACTGAACACAAGGAGGTTCAAGTTCAGTCAGCACTCCCCAAACCCATAAAACGTGCAGTATTAGAAAGCAGAGTAATTCTATATAGTTTAAGTCATTCCAACAAACCTAGAGCTTGCTGTGATGAGAGAAATCAGTCTCACCTCCTTTATTTCATACATTTTAACAATTCATATTTATGAATGAAACTTGTGAACGTGCTGCATAAAAGTGATCTCTGCAAGTCAGCAGGTATAAAATCATCAGAATAAAATGCTTTAGCAGCACAACAAAATCACTGTACATCTTAACTGCTGCTGGATATTGCATTCTCAGTAGCAATGCCGCTGTTACTGTAGTTGTCCAAGTACTGCCATCTTGTGTTCAAGCAACGGCTTTTCTAAACTGTCAAACTGGGATTATTATTTGGAACCAAATTTAAAATAGTGAGAAAGAGCAAGTAACACACTCTTAAAATTTTCAAGCTGCAGGTCATAGAAGTATATGAAAATGCTGAGCTTGGACTGTTCCTACGCCTCTTCTAAAGCAATGCCACTATACTGAACAATAGCACAATGGTTCAGATTTAGAGATTTGGAGTGAAATGTTACATGCCTTGCAGAAAAGATTACAAAAACCTCTAACAATTGTCACAGGCTCACAAAATCAATGTCTGAAGCCTGTATCTCTGGACAGCAACGCTGACAGAGGCTCACGATGCAATACACGGTGCAGAGCACGCTGGCAAGAACTTGACAATAACAGAAGACTCAGCGTACTCTTAACTAAATGTTAAGGGTCTTAGTCGCTTTTATAAATGGACAAAGGTATTATAGAATCATAGAATGGTTTGGGTTGGAAGGGACCTTAAAGCTCATCCAGTCCCAACCCCCCTGCCAGCAGCAGGGACACCTTCCACTAGACCAGGTTGCTCAAAGCCTCATCCAACCTGGCCTTCAACACTTCCAGGGAGGGGGCATCTACAACTTCCTTGGGCAACCTGTTCCAGTGTCTGACCACCCTCACAGTGAAGAACTTCTTCCTAATATCTAATCTAAACCTCCCCTCTTTCAGCTTAAACCCATTTCCCCTTGTTTTGTCATTAATTGCCCTTATGAAAAGTCCTTCCCCAGCTTTCTTGTAGGCCCCCTTCATTAATTACATAATATGACAAAACTGCCTAGAAGAGGAACCTCTAAATATCACCAGTATCACACTGGAATATGGAAGAGACCAGGACTAGAATATAGAAGAGAACACTCCTGTCAAAGCTGATTTGAGTGTTTTTGACATGTGCATGAAAAGAATTGTCAGCCGGTAACAGGAAAAGCAGCACATTGCAAGTGCATCAGTGAGCGGGCAGGAAGGAAGAGGTAAGACTTGCTGCAGGTAAGGATGGACTAAACTGTGACAACAGTTAAAATAAACAAGATCTAGTATCTGAGAAACTGAAAACAATGGTCTGCTTACAGGTGGAAAAATCAAGAACCTATTTTCATATTCAAATAATTATCCGGATATCCCAATGTGCTTTTATGTTTTACAAATGGAAAAATGAACAAGAGAAGCAGCTTGTTTCTCCATAATATTACCAGATTCCAGTCCTCCCCTTTCACAGGCAGCTTCTCCTAAAAACCACCACCCCTCTAGGCACAGTTACTGTCCTCTCCATATCTGAATCATGCAGCTGAATCCTTCTGCATGCTGTTGAGGCTCAGGAGTTAAAGATCACTCAAAGTACAAAACCAGACAAGCATATTGTTATGAGCTGTGGTGTCAGACCCTTGCCTGCAGCAGTTCAGAGCTGCAATTGCACATAGAGTTATGAAGTGGAACATGTCCAATGCAGACCATCTCTAGAAAGGTCTCCTTTCAGAAAATGAAAGTTACAGTTTTTCAAAGGAATGGAATCAGGGAAGCTTCTGCACAAGACAACAAAAGACACACACTTGATATTGTATCCTCTCATTTCCCATCTTGTTTGAAACAGGGATGTGAGAGATTCTGAAATACAGCTTTAGAACTTATAATGCGGGCAAATCAACATCTTTTTCCTGACTTAATTTTCAGAAACAAAGTCATTCTGACAGATGTTTTCTCACACACATCAAATCAAGCTACAGGTAGATATTCATTAGAGAATTTTATTGCAAAGTTAGTAACAATTAAAACACGAGTCTTTGAACAGGAAATGTCAGAAGTCCTTAATAACCAGAGAAGCTACTGATTAAGCATTCAATTAATATCAATCCTAATTAGTCAATTGTGTGACAGAAAAGGCAGATGCACTCCCAGTAAAACATAAATGTTTTGGTGAAACAAGATTTGCAGTATATAAAACAAAATACGCAACTTTCTTACCCATCTGACTGGGTTCTTATTTCAAGGACCTTGAACCTCTGTCTTCCTATTGCTTTCACTTTGACTGTTTCAATTCCATACTCCTGCTCTTCTCTGTAGGCATATATTTCTGCTGTCGTTCCAAAATGTGCTTCCCTTTCACGTGCGTTACTAAAAGTAACAGAGTTAGAGTGGTCACCTACCCCCCAAACAGCATTCTTCATTCAGATTTCACAAGTTACTCTGCCTGCACTGACTGTACACGATTCGCCTTAGCAAAACAGTAAATTTGGTAAAATACCTTCAAGCTAACTGGAATCATTATTTTTTTCCATTTTAAAAGCAACTTCTAATGCTTTGTTTGGTTGGGGGTTTTTGCCAGATGATTTTGGTTTAATTTTAGGGTCTAGAGGTGAAATTCTGGGAACACAGGGATCACTAATGTACCTGCATTTGAAATGGAGATACTGAAAATACCAAAATTCTTCAGATTTACTTTCTAAAAATAACTGTTCCCACCTCCTACATAACTAAACTATAGTAAATTGGGAGAACAGGGATGAACATTCCCAATTTCTTTTGGCACAGATTAGCCTTTAACTTTTTCGCTTTTCTATCACCTCCTGTCTATTGTGAAGCGTTTGCCTGTGCTTGTTAATTTATACACAAACCAAGCAAATATACCTTTACAACAATATAGTTCTCAAGAAAAGAATCTGATTTTTACATTTCAGATCAAGGCTTATTCTTTAAGCAAGATGGAGCCGCATTCAAACAGTTACTGAAATCAAAAATATGCTCAAGCAAGGAAAGCAGATCAACACTTACAGTTTCTCTATAAAAACATGTGATACTATCAGGCAGCTGCCCAA
This sequence comes from Antrostomus carolinensis, assembly GCF_000700745.2. NCBI lineage: Eukaryota > Metazoa > Chordata > Aves > Caprimulgiformes > Caprimulgidae > Antrostomus > Antrostomus carolinensis. The sequence continues at coordinate 18,267 of NW_010295596.1, forward strand.
TCAAACGTGAAAATCTTTTCATTACCAACTGGAAGACAATTTTTGTCAAACAATTTCAAAGCACAATTTACATTATTCACCACAGAACTGATGCAACCATCTGCTTTCGTTTTAGTGTCCAGAGAAACTGAGCTAAAAATACATGCTGCACACCATCAGTAAACCCACTTGTGTATTTTACCTGTATGCAAGAACAGCAAACGTTCTGTCTTTCTGAATTAAATTCCGCACCATGCTAACCTCTTGAGGGCGAAAAAGCTGAAGGGGTAACGTCTGGCCAGGAATCAACATCACCATCACATGGGGCAACACTGGAATCACCTGACAGCTGTCATCATCATGCACCGTTCTGCCGTGAAACTCTTCCATATCAGAACCTAAATACTGAAAACAGTAAGTAAGCAAGTGACAGAGGCATAAGAGGTTTTGGTGACTTCCAAGGATAAAATAAAATCAGGCCTTTGGCTTAAGGATATTGTAATAGTATTACACAAAAACCAATTAAACCTCTTCAAGATGTATTTAATGGGCGATATATAAAGAACATACCACATGTGATGTCGGCAAACTGGTATCAAAATTAATGATGTTTGGCTTTTCAGCTTCTTTACTATCTTGATCTTCAACTTCCATTTCATTGTCATCCTCTTCCTCACTCTCTACTAATAAGCACATACAGAATATTGTGTAGACATCAATCAGCAAAGTACTAACATACTGAGAAAAATCAGAGAAGCACAGAAATGCATTCAATATTCCCAGGCTACAGCCTTTCACAGGGAAGCAACTTCCTTTTTTGTAAACCTGTGAAAAATAATTTTCTTGCTGTTATAGCAAAAATCACTGTTCTATAGAAAGGGTCAAAAGCTGGTAATTTATTTTTGAAAAGCTAAAGAACAACTTTTCCTGGACGAAAAATAATAAACAAATTCTGTCAGCTCAGATTTGCATTACAGTAGTATTTCCTTATTTCAATTCTAAATGTCTTCTGCCTGTACATCAAGATGCCAGATAATTTAATTGCTTGTAGGATGCTGAACACAGTGTTTAAAGTAGCATAAACCTGAGCAATATGCACACATAAAGCAAGCAGTTAAAGCAATCTCAAGCTCTATATTCATGCAAAGGCTCTTGCTGGTATTTTAGAGAATTTCACTGCTGTCAGCCCCTCCTGTGTGTATATCACACACACAAACAAACCCCAGCACAGGCAACTACTAAGAAAGCAAACAATATCACTCTGCAAATCATTTCAGGTACAAAATAATATTTAAAAATTACTACTTTCTTCCCATTTCTCAGTTCCAGGTATCATTCTTAACATTGCTTTCAGGCAAAAGGTCAGTTAAATTATCAGTATGTTTTATTTTGGAAACATAAACAGTACATTTCTCTGTATAAAATCTGTACAGATTTTAAAAAATAAATTAAAAACCTGGTGAAGATAGGTATATTTTTTATTATCTCTAAAATGTTGGTTTCACTGACTGTTCTGTGCACTTTCATCCAATGCCTGCCTGCAAATACTCTCCCAAAACAAACACAATGTAATTATCACACATTTGTAACTGTATTACTCCATCCTATTTCTGTTATCACAAACATTACTTATATGCCATGCTGTATCTAAAATAGATTTTATCATAAACTTTGCAAATCAATCTGCAGGATCCTTATATCAATAGCTGCTGGGTAATGGATAATCCCAATGGTGCTGAAAAACATCATTTACATCTTGAAAGTCATCGCATTACAAGACAGACTATTGTAGAGATATTTTTCTGCCTATCTAGTTGCCTGACTTTGTAATTAGTATCTTGGTAAGAAAAACTCCAGAGCTGAAAATGTAAAAGATGAAGTGATTATCTTATCTGAAAGGAACTGTAGGCAAATCTTACAAAAGAGAAACACTCCAGCAGGAAGGAGTCTTCCTTCACAGATGGGAGCACCACTCCCCTCTTTCACCGAGATCTTACTATTTCTGAGAGTGGGAGGACAAGAGAACAATGAAGAAGACAGTATAAACTGGTTTTGGAGAAGCTTTTCTTCCCCTCTTTGGCCTTTGGATATATTTGTTAAATGTATTCCTTACAAAATGTTTAGTCAACAGTCTTCTTTCTGCTTCACCTCATTTTTTTTTATTTTTTTTTTTTTTTAATACTGCATAGTTTACAGAACCTTCTCTGTAGGAGGCACAGCACAGCATGCTGATGTTATAGATCCATCCTATATTGTATTTATCTCAACAAGAAATGATCCAGCACAAGGAAAGAGGTTACAGACTCTCTGTGGTATTTTACCTAATTACAGAACTTAAAGCAATAAGACATCATCTTCCTAATTACTGTATAAATATTCAGGTTCTATATGGAATTTCTATTATATTCAGTCAGATGTACAAAAGAGCCACTATTTTGCTTAGGTTGAT
>NW_010295596.1:20719-22464 GCF_000700745.2 Antrostomus carolinensis
TAGGAGGTTTTTGTTTGGTTCTGGGGCAGCAGTGCAGGGTGGGGGAGGGAAGCCAACTTCATAAGAAATTATATTCTGGTTGGCATGCACTCTTATCAAGCTGCATCAATCATTAGCACTTTTAACAGCCTTTTAGAGAGTGGCTGTTTCACTTGGGTTTTTTTCTGAACACAAAAGGAATTAACAGCAGTTAATTAGAAAGAACTGTGCCCTGCAAACTTTTGCTCCTTCTTGCCAAAAACGCACACGAGCTGCTGCGCGGCGGCAGAGAGGAACGATGACTCATTTTACTGCAGCAGCACCATGTGAATGTTGAAAAAACACCGTCTTCACTCTCCTCCTCAATCACACTACAGGAACAGGAGATGGAAGGTAAATGAAACTGCATCTTTTACACCCTTAACTGTACATACTTTTTGTTGATTTTTTTATTTTTTTTTTTTTTTTAATTTCAGGATTAACAAGCCCTCCAGGACACAGAAACAAGGGAAATGCAAGTGCCAAAGGCACGCTGCGTGACAAGGCTCAGGTTTGCTTCGTGGCAGGTTAGGCATTCCCGGATGCTCATCCTGGCCCACTAACATGAACAAATCTACTCTCAACACCTTCCTGCAGAAATGAGGAAATATGAACCTAATTTAAAAAAAACAAAACAAACAAACAGGAACAGGGTGGGAAATATTAAGGTTATATTTCCTAAATTATTCAGGAAATATTTTCATATTGTTTTAAATATACAGACATAAAATGGTCCTAGAATTTCCTGCTATAGGAAACTACATTGGTTACTGGCAGGACTTACTGCTACATTCTCCTCTGCATGCTTATTCTGAATTATGGGGTTTTTTTCAGTTTAGCATGAGCTGCTTCCAAAAACCGTATGATTTCCTGTCAGTTTGGAGGCACTATATGGTAAATTAGAAAAAAATGCACGTTATTATGCAATAGGTATCCAGATGAGGAATTATACTGGTGTGTGTATGGATGGATGAGCCAGGCTGCTCTACAAATTCCAGCAGAAATACTGCAGAAGTCTGGACAGCATGTGGGATCTACCACTGCCCTCAAGTCCTGTGCACAGCACCTCTGGCTTCCTGCTTATTACAGAATCCCAGCATTGCCTGGAGTGGAAAAGACCTTTTAAGATCATCAAGTCCAACCATGAACCCAACACTGACCAGTCCCCCACTAACCCATGTCCCTCAGCACTGTGTCTACACGACTCTTCAATCCCTCCAGGGATGGGGACTCCACCACTGCCCTGGGCAACCCCTTCCAATGCCTCAGAACCCTTTCAGCAAAGAAATTCTTCCTCACATCCAACCTCAACTTATTGATGGCATCAGAGAGCATTCTGAGAGAACGGAACTTTAATAAACAACAATTGTTTCCCTCCGACTTTGGTTTTTGAGAAGGCCACATTACAGAGAAGGGTCTCTGCATTTGCCTGCTTTGCTGGAAGCTTCAGAGCACGTTTCACCTGATCTGCTGCCCAACACCTGAACACCCAGTGACTGACGGTCTCTTCTTCCACCGCAGAACTATGGACTCGGTCAATTCGGGCTGTAAGCGACCAAGGTTCCCACCCCACCTCTGATGTACGAGGCTGCAGCTCCATTACCCAACATTCGCACCGCACCTGAAGGCCGCTCCGGGCTCCCCACAGCTCCCTTCTCCCCACACAGCCCCGCAACCTCCTCCCCTCGCCCTCTCCCCCTCTCCCAGGCCCGCGGCAGGTACTCCCC
>NW_010295597.1:0-16213 GCF_000700745.2 Antrostomus carolinensis
ATTTTATTTTATTTTATTTTATTTTTCCTTTCTGGCTGTGGAGGAAAGCTCACTAACATAGCAGGGAGTGATCTGCAGATTCAAAAACCAGAAGACAAGAAGAGAACTTAAAAGTGGATTATTCTCCTTGCAAGCCTTGTGATTCTTAAGTCAATCTTTTCATTTCAGGGGGGTTCATGAAGCTGAGATCTGACCCAACCACAGGTGGATTTTGCTTTCAGTGAAGATATAAACTGAGAACATCTCAGCTCTCCCAGCTAAACTGCTGAGAAGAGGGACAGGATAACTCTCAGTCCTGGCTCATTATGGACTTGATGGTATCTCCCTTGTAAGTTGCTAAACCTATTTTGTCCATTTTGCAACACATCAATTTTATGGCTGAGGTTGAAGTATTTACTCGTCCTTGGGGTTTGCAGTTGAGATACAGGGTGGAAAAGCTTGCACGTAAAATGTGGCTGAACTCTGCTATCCATTCAATGGAGAGTCAATAGTTCAGGAGTTAATTCATGAGAAGAAGGGAGTAAAAACACACCAAGGTCAGGATCTCATGACCCACAGTCTGTCTATAAGTCTATCTGAAAGACCTTGTAATAGATAGGTATGTGGCTTGGAAAATGCATAATATTGTGGTTAAATGAGGCATTTCACAAGTTTTGTAACATCACACTGCTGGCAAACTTTCTTGAGTGCGTATCATATTCAGATCAGAGCTCTCTGTGGGATGGAAAGCATTGGGGTGATGAAGGTTTTAAATCCCATGACACACAAATTGATATGCCAAAAAAATATTTACAAGCTGGTGAGCATCCCATAAACTCCCTCCAAAGATTTTTCTCTCCAGGCACCAAAGGAACTGTGTTGATTTTCACCAGAGCTCTGGTTCTCTCCATACCATCTCCTAGCAGCCAGGAAATGCCAAGCCCAGGTAGTCTTTCCCTGTTACCCGTTTGCTGTTCTTCCTCACAGTCTCATGAGATTTGTGTCGTGTCAGCACTGACAGCCAATTTCCTGGCTTTCCCCCAGTTCACCGCTGGTGTGATGCAGATAAGGTTCAGGTTTCCAGCTCTGTAAATCTTAGGTTGTGGGAGTCCCACGTTGAATTACAATTTCAAGGCATCCTCCTTTCTGCTTTGCCTTTAAAATACCAAACTTCTCAGTCTCAAAGGGAAGGCTGCAGAAAGCCACCACCCCTCTAGTGAAACATGGACGTGGTGAAGCACAAGAGCAAAATTAAGCTCATCAGGGCTCATGGGCTGCATGCTTTCCATCTGTCCAGCTGGCCCTGGTGACTGGAGCTTGGGATCCCATGCACCAACATTGTTCCAAGCCATCCCATGAGAGCTGGAAGGGGCTTGATATGGTCTAGGAGTTGGAGCACCTTTTCAAGCTTGCAGCTTTGCAGTGTGGACAGTGGGTTTGATCATTTAAAGGCCATGGTGATGGTGTCCAAGGGGCTGGTGGCATGGTCGTGCTTGGCCAGATGCTCTCTGCTATCTGCTCTGAAGCCATTCTCCTCAGTGGACCCAGGAGGTGAAAAAGAAAGAAAAAAGAAAGGTGGGGAAAGAGACACAGGATTTCCTAAATCTGGATAAGGGCCCTGAATGAGACAGCAGCACAGGCTGCCATGGCTGGGGCAGGGGTGGTGGCAGGGAGCAGGGAGAGCCACCACAGAGGGATGGGAAGGAGAGCTGCTCCCAGTCACCGCTGCCTCAAGCACTTGGCTCATGATTCCTGAGACTGCTGTCAGCTTCTTGAGTGAATTGAGGTAAAATCACTGACTTTCTGTTCCTCATCTGCAAAATGAGACTCTTTATACTTTCCTTCAGACCTGTCCTCTTTGTTTACAGAGTGGGATGGTTGTGATGGATCGTGTCTCTTGTTGTGTGCAAGTGCACAGCTCTGAGCACTGTAAGCTTCGTTTGGGACCCAAGAGATGTTGCTGGAGTATTAATTCAGAGGCATTTGCACCCCAGCCCTCAAGGTAGCTTTTGCTTATTGAGGGCCCCCTCCTCTTTCACTTGCAGGTTTTTCTTGCAGCAATTTGAAAAATAAGGGGCAAGAGGAAGGAGGCAGAAAGCATTAATGGAACAAATGCTCCAACACAGTTCCAAAAACATTTCCATCTTCTGGCAGAGTAGCAGCTGTGGCATGTCCAACGCTGTGTTTGGTGTAATGGTCACCAGCTGTGAGGAACTGCTTTTTTATTGACCAGAGCATTTCCTCGGGCTGCAATAGATACCAAACACCTCCAGCTCCAAGTTTCACAGGTGCCCTGAGTTGGCTGTGCCTTCAACCAATGGCTTTGCCAAGGAACTCCTGAGGCTGAATTTCCCTCACATCACCCCTCTCCAGCTTCCAAACAGCAGCAATCTTGCTCAGGATAGGAGAGTCAGCACTCAGGTCTCCTTGCCCAATGCTCCTTAAGCCAAATGCACACCAGTCCTAAAGCCACAGTAATTAAAGGACATTTAAAGAAGTAATACCAAAGATAAATCATGTAGCAAGAATAATTAAAAAATAATAAAAGCTAAGACTTCTATTTCAGGAAGATCTTTTGAGTAGGGGGGCTGGATATAATCTTTTTGAGTGCTCTATTCTAAGCTCTGAGTTATAAATAAATCCATATTTTAACATCTGGGATTCATAACATCTTGCTGACAGTCAAATCTCATAAAAGATGTGGTGAGTTCTACAGATGTGGGAAACCTCATTCAGTGAACTGCATAACAAAGGAAATCTATTTATTTTTCATTATTGTTAACTCTGTGTCTCTCTGGTGACTGGTAAAAGAGGCTGGCTCCAGAGAGGGAACAGAGCTGCAGGGTCACTCGTGCTTAAATGCACCCTTGCTCAGAAACTCACAGCAGCATCATTGCCTTAAAAACAGGGGTGAAATAAGTACTCTGTACATTGCAGGCTGCCTGCAGAGTACAGGATTTTGATCCCTCCCTGATGCTCAAGGCTGGATGTTCACGCAATAACAAGCAGTCCCTGCCAGGGGAAGCTTACAAATAGTGGGAGATGAGAAGGAAAGCACTGCCTGGGGCATCCAGAAGACTCTAGGCTGAGGGATGTGCCTAAGATTTGTATGAATATCCCTTCAGTCCCAGCATGGCATTTTAGCAAGGGGAAACAGGGGGAAGGAAGAGAAGAGAATCATAGAACCATAGAACAGTTTGGGTTGGAAGGGACTTTAAAGATCATCCAGTTCCAACCCCCCTGCCATCAGCAGGGACACCTTCCACTAGACCAGGTTGCTCAAAGCCTCATCCAACCTGGCCTTGAGCACTTCCAGGGAGGAGCAGCCACAGCTTCTCTGGGCAACCTGGGTCAGTGTCTGACCACCCTCATAGCAAAGAATTTCTTCCTAATATCTCATCTCAATTTCCCCTCTTCAAATTTAAAGCCATCACCCCTGGTTCTGTCACTCCCTGCCCTTGGACAAAGTCCCTCCCCAGCCTTCCTGGAGCCCCTTCAGGTACTGGAAGGCTGCTAAAAGGTCTCCCCAGAGCTTTCTCCTTTCCATGAGAACAGAAAGGGTAGGAGATGTCATCTCCCCATGTCACAAACCCTCAAGAGCCACCATGATTCCTCGGCTACAGGCTACAGCCTTGACTAACATTTTACAATTAGCTGTTTTACTTTCCCAAAGAAAGGAAGGGAAAGTATTGAAGTATTTTCTAGCAAAACTTAATAACAGCAACACTATTACCACGAACTAGACCCAACACTTGTCCTGTCACAGGCATTACAACAAACTGGAATCTCCTTTCTACCGAGTAAACCCAAGGAAAGTAAACATTTTATTATGGTCGCATTTAATTTGGGCTTATACAAAGTTGGAGCACTGAAGTCTGTGTTTAATGTGTTTGTGGTGGTTGGGACTTTTTTCTCCTCCCCAAATAGCTTACCATCGATTTTCCTCTTAACAAGTGCTCTTGTTCTGACAGTCTGTCTCACTCTCCGTGTTCAGATTAAGCGGTTGTAATCTTCCCATTGGTGATACCTGAATCTTCTAGCTGTGGGCATGGTTATGCTTTCACTAAAAGAGGATTATGACCTACTAATCAATAAAGATGAAGTGGGCTAGTAAAGCCGTGACAAAGACGTGGTTATTTTGTACAGCCCTGGAGAAACAGGCAGGTGTGACAGGCATGAAAGAAAACAGCATCTCAACAGTGCTGTCCTCAAACACGGGTTTTCTGCATCTGGCAGAAATGGGTGGTGGAAAAATAGGTCACACCAAGAGCTGCTGTTGATCCTTGAATGATCAGTTTGCTATCTGGTCAGGACCCACGCTGTACAGGTGTTGAAACACATGAGAGAGGAGACCAAAACACTCCCCTGCTCTTCTTGGCGCCAAATCTCAAAGCTTTTTACGGCAGTGGACAGAATTGTCTGTATTTGACAGAAGGGGAAACTGAGGCATGCAAAAGTGTTGGATTTGTCTGTGAGCCTGCATGAAGTGGGAGCCAGGGCTGGATAACAGAATATAGGCATTGAGGGTTTGGTGAGTCCAGCCCAGCTGGCTGCATTGTGTGACTTACACTAAGAGGCTGGCAGGACTCTAGAGCTGAGCTAAAGCACTGGAAATATGAATTTCCAAGCATATTTGGATAGCCTATAAATATACTTTTAAGCTCCTAATCCCTCCCTGTCAAATGGTGTAATTTTTTTTCTTCTTCTTCTTTTTAGTTTCAACATTCCTTCTTTTTTGGTTTTGCTAAAACAGCCTCAGCTCTGACATCATCTGAGAATTTCATTTAACGAAATGTTTTGAATCATTTCTGCTGGTTGTGGTGACTCTGCCAATGGAAACAACCCCTGCAGCAAGTGCGATTTTAAACCTTGAATGTGCATTTTTTTTTCCCCTCCTGTAGTTACATTCAGAGCAAATCCCTTCCCCTTGACTCCTGGCCAACTGTCCCAGAGGAAAGTGTCTCTCTGGGATGCCAGGAGAACATGGCTTGTATGTTCAGGGAGAGCCCACCTGGAGACAGGGCAGCTTCTTTGCATGTCCCCGTCCTCTATCAGTTCACCCAGGTGGGTAAGAGGAGGAGGAGTATGGGCTGAGGGAACACTGGTCGTGTGCCTGGGGCTTTGAACATGGTGCAGTGGCTGCACGACCAAATCAATGGTGAAGCTCACCAAGTGGTAAAGGGAGAGGACACTGCTGGGAGTGACCAAACCAAATTCTATACATACCAACATTTTTTTTTTTACTATATGATAATGTTGCACCTCCTGCTACCCAGCACTGCTCCAGAAATTGATGTCCTTGTATCAGGTTCTCCTTCACCCTCTTTTTAACAGTTGTATGGAAGTAGGAACATCATGTCCTGAAGCCAAACAAGTCAGAGATGTAAGGATCCTAGCCCTTGAAGTCACATTTAATATTTAACAGACTTCAAATATCAAAACCAAGCAAATAAACCAGGTGGCCCTCACAAATCCCTGATGTGATTGCTAGATGTCCTCCTTGTCATGATGTGCAAGCACATGGATAACAGTAGTTGGTCCTTGAGGTTGCTTTTAGAAAGCAAAAATGCCCTTTGCAAATACTTGACTCTCAATGACATGTCTCTGACCTACCAAACCCAAAAGACATGCATGAAGAGCCTCTTCAAAATAATCAGGACTGAGGGAATGAAGTTACAGGCTATTTCCAAACAAAATTGTCCCTTAGTCTCCCTGCACACTAGAATCACCCCATGAAACCACACTGAGACACTTCTCCCAACAGCAAAGGAACCTCCAAAAGGGGAGGCGTATGAGATTTTATGGCACTATTATGGCTCTGTTGATACTATTTGAAGCAAACACAAACACACTCAGTCTTATAATAAGAGGGTGTAGTAGATAGTAAGTGCAAATGACTCATTCGCAGAGATTTTCCAGGATTAGATGGCAGCAGAAGGGCAACGGCTGTGTAAAACGGACTTTAAAAAATAATCTTCTAATAAGATTTTAATAAACCTGTTAGTAAATTATAATGCTTGATTTCAAGAACTATTTTTCCCCTGCAGTTTTTTTTCTGTGGAGTTAAAGCTGTGATGCTCTCCAATGTGCATGATACAACTTCAACTGCACCAGGGGCAGAGCTGGGCAGGGAAGGGATTCCTCAGGTTGATGGATGAACAGAAAATCATACCTGTGGGAAGAAGTTGAGTCCCAAAAAGCTGTTTCAGGCCTCCTGTAACATTAACTTTTTGAATTAAACTCAGTCTCCTTTATAATACTATTCTTGTCATCTTTTTCTTTCTGTTGTCTTGACTAGATTAATTTTGAAATGAAAATAAATGGGGTATTTTGAAACAAAAAGCCTCCTCTTTTCATTGCCCTCCAGACTGCGTGTAACAAATGCTGGCTTACCAAAGCCTTCCCCTAAATCCCACGTCTGGACACACATGTGCATATTGCCAAAGCAGGGGAACTGCCACATTTTTGGTACTTTTCTTAGAAGTCTGTCTTCTGGGGTGAAATCATTACATGGCAATCTTGGCTTTCGTTTGGAGGAGAGAACTCATTTTTGCAGCTGCTATGGTTGGGGAGAAAAGCTTGGATGTGTAAATGCTTAGGAGCTCGAAAACCAGAATGGAAAGCAAAAGCACCCAGGTTTATTGTCGTTCCTGAATCCTCTCTGAATTGCAGCACAGTTGTGTTTAAGCTGGACCTGGCCAAGCTGCTCTTATTTCCTATGAGTTTTGGGGCATTTTTGTCCCAGTAGGACAATGTTAATCTCCTTTTCTCCCTCTCTGTCTCTTGTTAAATGGGGTGTCAATCATCTATCTTGTTGTCTTATAGAGGTTTCTACCACCCACGTATACCTTACGTTAATAAGTGCATCTGTAAGTATATATATCTCTTACATTTTCATTTTTCCTCTTTAGGGAAAAATGCAGGGAAGGCAAAGAAGCAAAGCCCGGATCTGTCACAAATTACTTCAACAAAACTGATGCAATTGGCTCCTTGCTGCAGATGGTAGGAGAGGTGAATGATCCCAGGTCCTCTGGGGTCAGGCCTCCAGTTTTTGAAGGTCATCTGTTTTGGCTGGCAATGAAATTACCAAAGAATCAATATTTTGCCACAAATTATTAAATGGTAGTATTTCCACACAGCTTTCACCCTGCAGGGCAGTGCTTGCCCTACCTAAGTACGTGTGTTCAGTAGGTGCCTACAGTGAGTGTTTAGGATTCCTATAGAAATACCCAAGCTCCTGCACGGGGTAATTCAGGGTCCCTATTTTTGGAGCTCACCCACTGCACTGGTATCAGAGGAGCCTGGCAATAGCTGACATAGGCTCTGCCTGAAAACCTCATGCCTGTGCCCATCTTCTCTGTCAGGACAGCCCCAGCTTGGTGTCTCAGATTCTCACTGGTAAAACTGGGGGCAATAGCCAGATCCTGCTGTCCAGGAGCAATGAGGGTGGGACAGTCACAATGAGGAGCACTGAGACCCCCAGATGTGGCAGCTATGTCAGTGGCCTGCTGGGAGTTAAACAGCTTTACAGCAGGCACGAATTTGGCTTGGAAGCCCCAACATTGATCACAGGAGTGAGACCTGTCACCAAGCCCATAAAGTACTAGCACCAGCAAAGACAAATAATAATTATCTCTCCATACCTAATTCCATGCACTTACCCTTTTCAGAGCAAATTTTCCATGCCATCAGGATCTGACGCTAAAACCCAGTGGCCTTGGGCATCCTGCAAGTGTCAGGAGGATAGTGACAGCTCACAGAAAAAACCAGCACAGCTCGCAGATAAAACCAGCACACAAACGGAGACCCGATGCCCTTTTGGTAGCTTCCATTTTTAAACAAGTGCCGTCATCCAGAGGTCTGGCACCGAGAAGAAAGAACTGAAGCATCACCCGTGGCTGCTGTGGCCACCAAACGCTGCTTTAGCTCATGGGAGCAGCAAATTTTTTTTTGCAAGATTTGCTGTGAATTCAGTCAGTCAAGTTAAATAAATATATAGAGATGCACACACGTCTACTTGTATATATATAATTTACACATGTATTTTACTGCTGTTTCAGTCCAGCTCAAGTATTATAAAAGCTGCCCAGGGGAAGCAATGCCCCTGCCCCAGACTGTTGGCTTGCAAAAACCTTCTTTAGAGGAGAAAATTGAGCTTTAGGCATATCGTTATTTTTAATGGCTTTGGATCCTGGCTTCTCTGCTCTGAAACAAGCACTTGCAGTGGCTTAAGGAGCCACCTCAGCCCTCCAGGAGCCTCCAGACCTCTCCTGCACTGGAGGCTTCAGCCTGGCAGTCATGGGGGGAAGGTGTGGGGGTGCTCCAGATGGTCCCGTGCACCAGTTCAGTTCAGCCCATTTGCTCAAACTCTGCATCAAAACAGGTTTGTGCTGAGATGCCAGAGTCATCAGCCTGTGCTATAGGCATGGGGGATAGTAACTTTTTCAGACAGCTCAGGTATTTCATAGAAACATAGAGTCATAGAATGGTTTGGGTTGGAAGGGACCTTAAAGATCATCCAGTTCCACCCCCCCTGCCATCAGCAGGGACACCTTCCACTAGACCAGGTTGCTCAAAGCCTCATCCAACCTTGGCTTCAACACTTCCAGGGAGGAGCAGCCACAGCTTCTCTGGGCAACCTGGGCCAGTGTCTCACCACCCTCACAGGAAAGAATTTCTTCCTCAGATCTCATCTAAATCTCCCCTCTTCCAGTGTAAAGCCATCACCCCTTATTCTATCACTCCCTGCCCTTGTAAAAAGTTCCCTTCAGCATTCATCTGTCACATCACTGCAAATATATTCACTCTGGATGGTAAGTAAATTTGCTGGTTAAGAACAGGGTATGATGAAGGCTTGAGGATGCCTCTTGCAAGGAGGGCAGGGGCTGGTGGGGGCCTGCAGGCAAAGCCCCCTCCCCATCCTGCAGCCAGAAAAAGCAAGTGAGATGGTATGTGTGACATCCCCATTTTGAGCCACCAAAGTGACAGGGCAGTGGCTCACCAAAGCTCACAGTGAGGGACCATGGCAAGGGCACGGAACAAACCCCGAGTGGTGCCTGGCCAGACCCATCACCTTACTGAGATCTGGGGGACGGGTCTAGAGTAGCTTCACTGCAAAGTAACGAACAGACAACAAAATTTGCTTTTTCTCTCTGAAAACTGCCACCAGCTAAGCAAAGAGAAAGGGAAATAACCCTCTTGCCCAGACTCCCTCGGAGTTTATGATAAAGAGCCTTTTGTTGCATTTTAATTTGCAAACTTTCTCTTCTGCCATTCTCATGTACCATGGTTCCGGAGACTCACATAATTATTTTTACAAGAAATGCTTTCAGACAAATAAGTCTGGGGAGGTTTGTAATTTCTATTACCTCATGGCGACTCTATTGATAGACAGCAGCACACCTTGGGAGAATTAGAGAGCATAAAGTAATGGAGGTTTTTGTCCTCTCAAGACAGAGCTGTGAGTGCTGCCTGGCTCACCGCCAACACCACCAATTACCAACCTGGAGCAGGAGACAGGTCCTAGCGCTGAAAAATTACCATTTTCCAACAAGCCTGCTAATGATGGTGCTGTACTGTAAGCTACCATTTCCTTCAGGGCCTGTTAGGCATCCAGGGCTGTGACATATTTTGGGTGGCCTCAATGTTCAGGGAGACTTGTTGTGCCTGCTTGGGGGGAAGGATGGAGTTTGTACGGCTGCTTCTCGCCTTTGCTTCTTCCCTGGCTTCTTTATTTTTCTGGAAGCTCTTTCTTCCAGGAGATGGAACAGTCGAGCATAAAAAGCAACTTCAGAGGCACTGTCATTGGCAAATATGCTTCAAAGCCAGAGATTTAATTATTGTGTGAGAGCGATACCCTTGAAAGAGAAATTGCAACGGTCCCATCACTTGAGATGTTTCAGTGCTAAAACAGGCAACTCATAAAATGTCAAGGAGCGAAGAACACAGCACTCGTGTAATTCCCACCTCTAAATCCTGGTGTGAGGGTTTCTGTTGACACCGAAGTTAACTATTAGTTGGGTTAATTGAGGACACAGGTGTCTCACTTGAATTCAGCTGTCTAGATAACACAGGTTTTTTTGTCATACTTATTTTCCTTGCCACTAACCACTGCTAGTGAGTGGTGGAAACTACACGGCGCTTTCACAATTCCCATTTCATGCCTGCATTTTAAATTAACACTTTACTCACTCAGGTTGATGATTTTTGCATGTTTGTTGGGAATCCAACAACTCTATCAGTGATCCCCAGCAAACAGGTCATATTCTCCATCTCACTCAAGCATACAGGGAGCTTGTACACTCAGGAGAGCACTGTATTATGATGTCCCTGTCTCTATCAAGGATTGACAGTGCAGTGAAATACATGAAGAAAGCACATTTAAGTGAATGCATAAAGAATTAGCCAGCAGGTATATAACAGCACAGCATATAGATCCTCAAAACGCTATAGATCCAACTGTCCCAGCATCAGCTCAAATCACGAGCAGCTTTGCAGAAGTCAATGGAGTTGTGCTGGTGTAAAATCAATGAGGAAACTGCAGGACACCTTCCATCACATCTGCATGGCCAGACTCATTCACTCAAGGCTGTCCCAGCACAGCCACGTCCCTCCCACAGTTCCCAGTGCAGGTGAATAGCCCCAAGCGTGGCTGAAGCGAAGTCTTCTTTGCCACTTTTATGTCCATCTTTCAGGGGAAATAAAACAAAACAACTCAATGCCCTTGTTTAACTCATGTTTCAGATGTGCTGGGTGGGAAGGAGCCCTGTCACCAAGACTGTATCCTGGGCTGCACCCAGAGCAGCGTGGGCAGCAGATTGAGGGAGGGGATTCTGGCCCTCTACTCTGCTCTGGTGAGACCCCACCTGCAGTGCTGCGTCCAGTTGTGGGGCCACCAACATCAGAAGGACATGGACCTGCTGGAGCGAGTCCAGAGGAGGTCACGAGGACAATCCAAGGGCTGGAGCACCTCTGCTGTGAGGACAGGCTGAGAGAGTTGGGGTTATTCAGTCTGGAGAAGAGAAGGCTCCAGGGAGACCTTATTGCGGCCTTTCCATAGTTAAAGGGGGCCGATAAAAAAGATGGGGACAAACATTTTATCAGAGTCTGTAGTGATAGGACAAGGAGAAATGGCTGTAAACTGGAAGAGGGGAGATTTAGATGAGATCTGAGGAAGAAATTATTTCCTGTGAGGGTGGTCAGACACTGGCCCAGGTTGCCCAGAGAAGCTGTGGCTGCTCCTCCCGGGAAGTGTTTAAGGCCAGGCTGGATGAGGCTTTGAGCAACCTGGTCTAGTGGAAGGTGTCCCTGCTGATGGCAGGGGGATTGGAACTAGATGAGATTTAAGGTCCCTTCGTCCCCAAACCATTCAATGATTCTATGAAGACAGGCAGCCCATGAGCAGCCAAGGCAGCTTATTGTGATTGCACAACACCTTATAAAAGTGAAGCGATCATTTTATTTGAATGTAAAACAGGACAAGTTTGGGACATGGGGCAAGTCGAGGCCACGGGGCCAGCTGAGGGTGATGCCGGACATGCGATTGCTCAAGTGGGGTTGGTTCAGTGGTGGTTTCTTTTCCTATGTCTCAGGATCTTTGTTCTCAGATGGGTTGCCACAGTACCCAGCAACCCATCCACAGCCAGATACAGCCGATAAGCACTTTCAGAACTGCATTCGGCATGTGCATGTAAAATCAGAAACAAAAATTCCTATCTTAAGCCCAGATACTCCTGATTTTTCCATCCAACAAGAGGCTTTTTACTCCAGGGAAACCGCTTCTCCTGCTTCAGGGCAGGCACAAAACAGGCTGCAAGGAGCTTGACATCCAGAGCTTGTCTGGCTCACACCTCTTATCTCACCGCCCTGTCCATCACGCAGCGTCTCCCTTCAGTCCTTTCCCACAGGGCTCCTCACTCCCTGCACTTCATCTGCGGCTGCTGCTCTCTGCCAGACCACTTATCCCCGCCGTGGCTGGTCAGCAGGGAATTTCCTCCCGTCAGAGCAGCGTTCACATGGCACCTGGCCAAGGAAACCAGCTCCAGGCTGGTGCTGCCAGAAGCCTTTGCCAAAGGAGCGAGGGCTTTCCTGGGCACAGGGAGAGGAGGATGCTCCTCGAGAGGTGAAAAAGCCGTGTTAAAACCAACCCAACCTGACTCAGGTTAGTTTTTTTTTCTTCTGTCTCTCTTGAATTAATTTGTTGGAGGAAAGCAGCTCAGAGATGCAACAACAAAACACATGTTGAGTCAAACTGAGATTTTTTTTTTTTTCAACCTACACAGGAAAACGTCTTATATTGGTTGAGGGTTAGTTATCCTTCTGTGTAAGCTTCCACTACGTCATAGGGCTTTTAGGTTGACTTTAAAATAAATAAATAAATAAATAAATGCTGCTTCAAAACGAAGAGCCAGAAAGTTTTCTTTCTAACCCTTCTTCTCTTTCACACACACAAATACGGGCAGTTTGGGGTCAGAATTGTTCATTGCCTGATTGAATGGCTAAATAATTTCTGCCCTGCATGGGGCTCTGTCTCACAGTGGCTTTACTTTCCTTAAAACTAATAAAAGCAAGAGAGAAAATGTGTAACCTGGAGGTCGCTGGCAGCCTTTCCAACCGTTTTCCAGGATATCTCCTTTCCCCCATGCCCTGGGTTTCACGCACAACTCAGCTCAGGGATGGTGACAAATGTCCTCCCCTTTCGTCTCACAGACACAGTATGTAGATGGGTGATATTACGTCCCGATCCTGCTGTACTGAAGCTCTCCAGGTCCCCAGGTGTTGGACCTCACTGGCGCCAGGACCCATTTTGGGCTCAGCAATGGGTGAGTGCAGTTGCTGGGAGAGCAGCTGGTGGCCACCAGGTTGGTGAGGAGGCAGTGGCCAGCTGACGTGTAGTCTCTGAGGCAGAGGAAGTGAGGAGCCAGTGTATAACCTGAACTTGGTCACCCTCAACCCAAACCCTGAAGAGGAAAGCCTGCACGCATGACGTCTTCCTGTTAGGAAATATTAATCACGGCCATGTCCAAACATGGTAAATGAAACCTCAGGAAAAACCACTCCTTTGGTGATCGAGCGCTGTACACCAGCATATTCAGGAAGGCCCTCGTGCCTCAAAGACAGGACCCACCCGTCATCAGGGCACCATCTAGGATTACGTATTGCCTCCACGACATCTGTGTATTTGAAGCAAAACCTCAACTCATCCCTCCTGTGCTTCGGTGAGGCTGGGATCTGTCACCTTTTATTCATGGGGTGGGAAGAGAGACACAGGGAGGTGAGCCAGGTACTGGGATGAAGTGCCTGGAGATGAGAAGCATGGGGCAACCACGGGGACATGGAGTTACATCAAGTACAGCAGCAAAGTCAGCTTGAAGCTGTTCTCAGTTCACCCTGGTTGCTCTCCCTTGCACACCACTATTTTCTGCCTTTGCAGCAGCGCTGTTGGGGTGATCAGTGGGGCCCTGACACACACCAGGGTAAAACCAGAAGCAAAAATCTTGTTGGCACCACTTTGCATGGTGGTATCAAACTGGCTGTGGCTTTGGCGCTAGGAAGGACCTTTTTCAGCATCAGGGTGGGGGGTTTTACAACATTTTAGCACCAGAGTTTGAAAGCTTTCACTGGTGAAAGGACTAAGGGCAAGACTTTCACAGCACTCTGCTCTAAAAGAGACGTACCACACTGAAGCTCTCACCTCGTCTTCTCCACTCGTCATGGTCAGACTGGGCACCTTCCAACCCAAGAGGTCTACAAGTAAAAGAATATTCCTGGCAAGACATGCCAGCACCCCAGCTCGCAGCACTATGTGGGAAGCATCTTGGAGCTAAGGGGCTCACAAAAGAGCACGGGGGTACGAGTGCTTGGGAAAATCCCTCCACACCCCAATCCAAGCTCATCCACCTTCTTGGTCAAGGCAAATCCAACCCAACTCTGCCTGATTTTGAGTTGAAACTATGGCAATCAAAAGACTGAAGCGAGACCCTGGTGTAGGAAGGGTGTGAGCAGCCCATTAGAGGCTGAATGCAGCGGTGGAGTTGAGGAGACCTCGGTACAGCCACCTTCAGGCTCCTCCATGGAGTCAGAGGAGACAAGTCCTCCCACTTCCATGGAGTTGGTCCTACACAGGAACTCCCGCTGCTTGGCTGTACCCAAACCCTAGGGGAGGGTTGCAAGGGAGGCTACATTTTAAAGAGCTGCCCTGAGAGCCTGCAGCTTCATAGCCTGGGCACTCTGCCCGTGCCACTGGCTGTTGGCCCAGCTCCAGCTCATGGGGCGAAAATCCAGAGAAGCGACAAAATTGGGAAACTCCAGGTCAATCTGTACCTCGCCTACCGCTGCAAGGGGTTTAATCCCAGCAGTGTCGCTCTCTGAAAGCTCCTGGTGGTCAATGGGAAGTGTGTGAAGATCCTCAGCTGAACGTTGCAGTGACCAGAGTAGGTGGGTGACCTGGTGCAGGTTCCTGGATGTCCCTCCCATCCCAGCCATGCTGGGAAATGAACTCCCAAAAGCATCATGTCTCTTGCCTGTGGGGCTTTAAACCCCTCTGGGGGCCAAGACTCCCTTATAGGGCCAAAGTCCCTTTCAGAGACCTCCTTTGAGGGATAACTCTTGCTTGTGGGGCTCGAACCCATGTTGGTGGTCAGCCCCTGTCCATGAGGCCCAAGTTCCTTTGGGGGGCCCAAATCCCCTTGAGGAAGCAACCTTTGCTTGTAGGGCTCAAACATCTTTTGAGGATCAGATCCCTGTGGGTCCAAAATTCCCTTCAGGGCCCAGGCCTTGTTGCTATGCCCCAAGCATCTTCAGGTGGGTCCAAACCCCTAGAAGAGACCAAACCTTGCTTGTGCATCCCAAACCCCTCATGGGACCAAAACCTCTTTTGGGGTTCAAGCCTTACTTGTGGGGACCAAATCCCTTTTGGGGACCAAGTCTTTTGTGTAGGTGCTAAAACCCCTTGGTGTCCAGAAACCCTTTTGAGGGCCAAACGTTGCCTCTGGATCCCAACCACCTTGTGGGGCCAAAATTCTTTTGGGGGCCAATTTTTCCTTGTGGAACAAGCCCTGCTTTTAGATCCCAACCTGGTGTTGGAGGCCAAGCCTCTCCTGTGCGACCTAAACCCCTTATAGGGCCCAAATCCCTTTTTGAGGCCAAATCTTGCTTATGGGTCCCAAATCCCTGTGGATCCCAAATCCCTGAGGTGTCCCACTCTGTTTTGGGGTCCGAGTTGTGTCTGTGGGTCCTCAGCCCCTTGTGAGGAAGCAAACTCCTTGTGGGGTCCAAATTCCTTTCAGGGGTCAAGTCTGTTCGTGGGCCCCAAACCCCGTGTGGGACCCAAATACATTTTGGGGTCCAAGCTGTGCCTGTGGGTCCCAAAACCTCATATAGGGACCCAAATCCACTGTGGTGCCCAAAACTGTTTTGGGGTCCAAGCTTTCACTGTGGCTCCCCAAGCCTTAGTGGGTTCCAAAACCCTTGAAGCACCCAAACACTTTTTTGGGTCCACATCTGCTTTGGGGTCCCCAACCTTCTGTGGGACCCACATCCATTGAGGGGTCCAAGCTGTGCCTGTGGGTCCCCAACCTGCTGTGGGATCCACATATGTTGTGGGGTCCAAGCTGTGCCTGTGGGTCCCCAACTCCCTTTGGGTCCCAAATCTCCTGTGGGTCCCCAAACCCCGTAGGACCCACATCCATTGTGGGGACCAAGCTGTGATGTGGGTCACCAGCCCCCTATGGGACACAAACCCCCTGTGGGACCCACATCCATTTTGGGGTCCAAGCTGTGCCTGTAGGACCTGAACTGCTTGTGGGACCCACAGCTGTTGTAGGGTCCAAGCTGTGCCTGTAGGTTCCCAACCCCTTGTGGGTCCCAAATCCCCTGCTGGTTTTCCAAACCCTGTGGGACCAACATCCATTGTGGGGTCCAAGCTGTGATGTGGGTCCCCAATCCCCTGTGGAACCCACATCCATTGTGGGGTCCAAGCTGTGCCCTGTGGGTCCCTCCCCAACCCCTTGTGAGTTCCAAATCTCCTGTGGGTCCCCAAACCCTGTGAGACCCACATCCATTTTGGGGTCCAAGCTGTGATATGGGTCCCAAACTCCCTTTGGGTCCCCAACCCCTGTTTGGATCCACATCCATTGTGGAGTTTAGGCTGTGTCTGTTGGTCCCCAACCCCCTGTGGATCCCAAACCCCTTGTGAGTCCCAAACCCCTGTGGGACCCACATCCATTTTGGGGTC
>NW_010295598.1:0-2023 GCF_000700745.2 Antrostomus carolinensis
GGTGGGGGGTGGTTATTTGGGGTTTTCTGTTTGTTTGTTTGTTTTGTTTTAAATATATGTGGGATGAATCACTTTCTGAAGGTTTTTGTTTGTTTGGTTAGTTGGTTGTTTGTTTTTTTTTACTATTAGAACAGGCTGCCTAGGGAAGCGGTGGAGTCACCATCCCTGGAGGTGTTAAAAAATGTGTAGACATAGCTCTTCAGGACATGGTTTAGTGGACATGTGGAGTTGGGTTGACTGTTGGACTTAGAGGTCTTTTCCAATGGTAATGGTAGAATTATTGTATTCCTTGTTGACTATAGGGAAAATATTAGGTACAATAATAATTGTAATAATTACCTAAAATATTAGGTGGGATTTTTCCTCTGAATTATAAAATATAAGTTTACATTAAATTAATTTAACCCAGGATATATAATCAGCTCCCCATGTAGTAAAGGACTATCACAACTTCACCTGTTCTTCTAAGGGTGGGGCATATTTTCTTTTTCTCTTTTTTGAAGTGTATATGTGTGCAGAAGAATATAGAATCTAGTCGAAATGAAATAATTAAATAATATAAAAGATAAATTACTTTTTAAAATCAGGTTTCATTCGAAGCACCTAGCACTGCATATTTTGCTTGTATATATTACCTATTAGTTTTTTAATCCATATTGTGACTTCACCAAATTTGTTAGAGGGACAGACATTTTACATTCCTTAGAATGTAAAGAAGTATTTTGGATGTCACTTGGAAGCAGAAAAAGTCACATATATTTATGTTTCTTAAGAAAACAGAAACCTTTAAGAGATTCATCCGTAAATGTCTTAGAGAAGGAAAGACTAATCAGACATTGTACGTTATTGGATTACAAGGAGCATACATGAAAAGTAGATATTTAAAAATGCCACAGGCTTAATAAGAACTTCAACTAATACTCTTAAATCAGTCTACAGAAACAAAATCATTTTTAAATTTGCTTATGTTTAATTTGTTTCAGAGATCATGAACTACTTATTTTTCATTTGATTTTTACAGGTTTCTCTTTTTATGACTAATGTTTTGTAGGGGGGAAAAGAGAAAAAAACCACAACAGTATTTATTGTTTTATTATCATCACTTTCAGATTTTAAAAATACTAGTTTTGAAAGGGAGATTAACATACTGTGTGTCACAATTTTGAAGTAGAACTCTCCCCTATTAGTTCAATTGAATGAATTTTCCTAAGATAAAAAGTAAGGTGCAAGTTAATGAAATAGCATAGAAGGAGCTTTATTAGGATGAAAGTAGCAATCTTACTGACTTGAAATACAGTACTGAAGAATTTCTGCATATAAACATTTCCAGCTTGCTTCAGGATTCAATAAAATCTCCATTTTTACACACACAAATTATTTCCCAATTTTGCTGTGAGGCAGGTACTATTTGCATTAATTTGAAAATCGATGTTTATAGTTGTCAATTTTTGTCATTTGCTGTGTAATTTGTCAAACATTGATGTTCTGTTGTATCCAATGGTCAGTGTCTCCACCAACTGCAGACAACTGGCTGTAGTTACAAAACCAGCAGTAGTGTATCATATTCATTACTTCAAAACTTGATGTGTAATTTCCTGAACAGAATGATAGAAGGTTCTCAAAAACTCCTGTTGGTAAAACATAGAGCAGACTTCCTCTTCAATAAAATTAACTGTTGTTAATATGTTATAGCAGCTCTCTTTATCTTTCACAGTTGTTTTTTGGTTTGTTTTGGGGTTTTTTGGGGGGGGGGGTTTGTTTTGTTTTTGTTTTTTTTTTCAGTTTTATTCCGGGGAAAAAAAAAAAAATCAAGCCTTCAGATGCAGCCAAATTTAGGTATATTTTACTTCAAAAATATATACTGAAGATTAAAAAGTTCAATTTTTATATATTCGTAGAAGTAGTGGCTTATACCCTGAGGCAATCAGTGTTTACAGTACCTCAGATTCTGTATATTAACTGAGGATCCTTCCTGCAAATTAAAATAACTTTTATATATATGTGTATATATATACATATATAT
>NW_010295599.1:0-7563 GCF_000700745.2 Antrostomus carolinensis
CTCGCCGCCCGCACGAATCAAGCAGGTAAATTTAATTACAGATTCCCCAAAACGCACAGACAGCGATCTCGACCGGTGTCGGGCGCGGACCGACTCCCGGCGTTTACCGGAGATAAACCCGGGCGAGTGCCCGGGCCCGCGGCGGCAACAGCTCCGCGGAGACGCCGTTCGCCTTCCCAGCCCGCAGCTCCTGACGGCTTCGAGAAGGAGATCGATGTTCCGCAGCGCGGGGCTGGCGAGAGGAGCTGCATGTCTCTGCCACCGCGACTGCTCTCCCGGGGCAGCAGGGATGGACGGATGGTCGGATGGACGGTCAGATGGATGGATGGACGGACGGATGTTCTGCTGCAGCTCCCCTGTATCGCCACAGCCTTCTAGGAGCCCCCGTTTCAAGCTTCAGCTCGGGAGCGGTGAGGCACAATGTCCCCCTGCTGCGATCCCTCGCAGGCTGCAGAGCAGGGGCATCAGTCCTCCCTTGCACATCTCCCCGGTGCTCCTTGGGAAGCCCCGTGGGCATTTAGCTCTGCTGGTCCAGAAGGTCCTTTTGGAACTGGCCGAGAGAAAGGAGATGTCAAGGCTGTTGGAGCAGGTGCAGGCCTAAAATTGCTACAGAAGGATTTACAGAGAAAACGATTCAAACATAGCAATAGCCAGAGGGAAAAAAATGCTGTCATTCTTAGTCCTGGATGCTCTAGTAAATGATAAACTTGTGACAGTAAATTCCTTGCTTAGGAAGGGTTTGACAGGTTCCTTGCAATAAAAAATAATTGACAAAGTCTTAAACAAGAAACAAAATTACAATGTACCAGGAACCCATAGTTTTGTATCACAAAATGCACAGGTCAACCTCTGTTTCATGAGCAAAAGCAGGGCCAGCAGAGCCGGTTGGCTTTTGCACTCCAGTATCCTTTCAGGAGAAGGGATTCTGTAATTACACTAGGGAAACGTATTAATTTATAGACTACAGAATACACTTTTCACTTTTCACTATCAACAGAAAAAAAAAAAATCAATCCTAACTTCTTTTTATATACAGTCAGTGTTTTCAAAAATCATACGTGTTGTATTCAGTGCAGAAGCAGTGCCTCGCAGGGGCATTTCGGTGGTCCACAGGGAACTGTGGCACTGTCCAAACAACCAAAAAACCAGTAAGAACTCTGAACAGAGGAAAAGCCTCAAGTCTGTGACAGAAGCGAGTTTTGGATGCTTCAGAGTGGAGAGTAAAATGCCTCTGACTGCATGCGACTGTCCACATTCTACTCAAGTGAACCCGATCCCAGAAAAGGGGCAAAACCAGAGCTGGACTTTTTGCCTGCTGGGAGAAATATCATCTGGAATAGTAGCTGGCAAGCAGTTCATGCTCAGAGCTTTCGAAAGGCGTTATCCAACTCTGAAGTCAGCAGAAACAGGAATAGGCCATGGGCATTTTAAAAAGTCAGTGCTGCATGAAACAGCAGAAGCGTATAACTAAGTTTGTCATTTAATAACAATACCTGTGCCTCTGTAGTATTAAATCGCTCTCACATTTTATAATAATTCTGAAATTAAGGCCTAACCACATATTAAAAGAAATTCAAAGTAAATCAGAAAGTTTAGGATCAGATTCCATTCCTAATTACTGTAATTAACGAACAAGTCCCCACAATTTAAAGACTGGTTAGCTCAGTATTTTCTTTTCTTTTTTTTTTTTACATAGACCCCTTTTATATAAGTTAAGAACTTTTAAATAACCTCTCTTTACACAAAAACATAAATTCCTGTTCAAATTGTTTTAATATGGCATAAAATGAGCTTCCCAGACTAAGCCAAATAAGACAATTCTTTGTCTTTTTATTGTTCCTCCTTCTTTGAAGGAGGATAAAATGTTTAGAAGCTGATCATCCCTTAGACAAGCACAAATGCATATTTCCACATTCATATCAAGAGTGACCAATACCAAATATTTCAAATCTTATGTCAGGAGAAAACTTTCGTTCTCGTCGCTTCAGTTACATGTGTCAGGGAGTTAATTTAACTAAAAGAGGAAGGATGTGTGTTGCACACTATGGATCCCCGAAGCAGCACTGTCAACTCTTGAGGGTGCTATTCTTCCATCTCAAAGCAGATCTCGCTGTCTAGAAGCTAGGGGAGGATGGGAGAAGTGCTCCACAACTCAAAACAGCACCAAAAGTCATTTATACAAAGTCAGCTGTGCCGATTCCTGCTAGTAGGGAAGGAAACTGAATAAAAAAACGTCATCATTGAGGAATGTAAATATCTGCTTTGTATAAGTGAATTTTGTGATTGTTAAAGAGTTTTTAATTGCACTGGAACACTGAAGTCTCTTCATTTCATCTGAACTCGGCTTGCTTCACCTGAGAACTTGAGTTCTCAGGCATTTGACTCCCATGGGCTGCAAAATGGGTTACCTGGCTACAGGATCCAGGCTGGCTTTAAAGGCTGCGTGGGCAGTACAGCGCTCTGCTTTCTGATCCAACGGCTTGGAATTTTGTGCAGAACATGGCATGTGGCAGCCCTGTTAAGAATCAGAGTACTATTACACATTTATTTTACTACCTTGTTAGACCAGAATATTTCATTGCTACTGACAACGCTCCTGTCTGCACGCAAAACTTCTTGGGGTGAATGCCAACATGGCCCACCCTCTCTTCTCTCCCACCTGCAGATGGGGTGAGGGGAAAGGAGACAGGTTTGGCCAGGGCAGGGATGGGCACCGTGGAGCAGAAAGGACAGTATGGATGTCCTGGAAGTGACAAGGGGATGTTCTCCTCAGCTGGGCGTAATGCTGTACCCCAAGCGCACCAGAGGACTAGGCAGGGATGGAGCAGCAGTTTCCTATGTGAATAAAGAGCTGGCAATCTACCATCTTACTTCTTGTGGTGTAATGAAACACAAACTTCTCCCCTCTCCTGTGTTTTCTGCCTCAGGGAGGGGAAACATGATACTGCACATAAAAGCTGCCACGCATGACAATTTTCAAAGGAGAAGGCTTTATGTGCCAAAGCCTTGGCAGCCGGTAGATCAGTATGCAGCATGGTATGACAAGTCAACCAGGACATTCCCTTCAGCTGGGCAAGGCAGCTGGTGACTGATTACCATTTTTGATGTGCAGTTTGGTCCAATGACAGATGATTTAATTACTTATTACAGCTTTTCTCCTTTGGAGAAATACTGTTTACAACTCCAAGGTGAATTAACTCAAATCCATGCTACCTTCCTCTTCCCTTCTCCTATCATTCCCCTTGTCTTCAGGGTCTCTATGACCATGTCCTCCACCCTTGCTGTCCTTGTGCTCCACTGACTTCTGGCTCCTCTCCTGAGAGCTCAGTCCTTTGCAATTACCAAGATAGCTGACTGGGAGCATCTTTTCACTTCCATTTGCCCGATTACTGCTCACTTCCATTCAAAGTGTGCTCATAACCCAATCTGTTTCCAACTTCTTACCTGTAATCTTGTACAATAATCAGTCTGTGAAGTTGTAAGTGGTTTACCCATTCAAAATTTTTGCATGGTTAATGAGCCATTACATATATAGTTCCTCTTTTATAGTTAGGACCATGTTTCACTGACCATATTCATGGTGCCCAGAATATTCTGAATGCTTTTCAGATACAGGATTAAGTTCTGTTCCGAAGAATATACTGTTGAAATACCAAAAAAAGAGGATGTGATAGTATTGCTCCTCACCTCTCACTGTACTATTTTCTTCTGCACTGTTAGGGCATCACCTTTGCCTAAAAACTTCCCCAAATCATGTTTACAGTTCTCCTACTAGTATGCATCAATTATTCCTTTGCTCAATGTTTGGCTTATCCACAAATCATCCATTCTCTCTCATAGCCTTTTACCTCAGACTAAACAACAATCTCCTTCTTTCACACCAGAATTTACAATCTTCTGTCCACCTTACAAATTTCGGTGGTTTCTATCATAATGAATAGCTCACGATCTTTAATTCATTCATGCTTACATCTCCCTGGGAGGTGGAGCAGTGATGTTATTCTCTATTTCACAGCTAGAGAGCCAGGAGACGGAATGACTTGCCAAGGCCACACAAGAAATAAGTAGCAAAGCTGAGAATTTCATCTCTCATATGTCCTGAGCTAATATCAAAACCAATGAGCATGGAAAAGTTTGACTACTGTTCCTTACAAATGAAACACTTTATTCTTCATACACTTCCTTGATATTTTTTTAATGGAAAAGTTAAATTAACTTTTATATTGAAATAAATTTATTTCTGAAGTGAACTGCCAAGAAAATGTCACTCTTTTCTTTGTGATTTTTGCCATTGTATCCTTAAGGGAGCATATAGGAAATACAACTTTATTTTTTTTCTAGACCCTACCCCCAGTCTATTGAATTGAAGACTCTCATTGATCTGAGCAGGAACTGGTGCAGCCCCTTAGCTGGCATACAAACTATGCAGCAGAGCAGTAACAGGGTATTTATGATACTCCAAACTCAGTTTCCACCTCTGCTTTTAGGAGCAGAGTGTTCTCAAAAACTCTCTGAATATTATAACTCTTAGAATATGGCTGGCTATTTCCCATGGCATCATCCAAGATGTAATCAAAAAATGGAGATTTAACCTCCTTGTAAATCCAGAAAACGAAATCATAGCTCGTACCTTTGTTTGCACACAGGTGACACCAACTTCAAGCATTTAATTTAGATGCCTACATGAGCTATGCAGGGAACTTAGGCTCACAAATCTCAGTGTCCTGAACTGCACCTAAAACTAGATACCAAAATAATAGGGTCTTGATAGTCTTGTCATGCACAAAGTCAGCTAGACTGCACACCTGGGTTAGCATCACTATTTAACCAAATCCTGCTAGTTAGAGCAATAGCATCTCCTTACTTGTTTGTGTAATTAACTCTGAGAGCCAAAGCGTACTATGATTATCAGCTCCTCCTAAAAATACTCATTTGCAATACTAACTAAAGTAGCAGCTGAAGCTAAGCATGTATATTGGTAACTGCTCCAGAGCACACCTATGTGAACACTGCAATGTAACACTGGATCACACAAGAAGAAAATATTTGTGTATTAGATATGTGTTCTGACTTTGCATTAATCCTTTGAAAATATTTTTTTTTTTCTGTAACATTATTCACACCTGTTCTTTTAACGCAAAGGGGAGTTTTTTGGGGTAAGCATAACTTTGGCAATGTTTACAGAGAGACTATGCACGTATAGTCAATCTCAAATCATCCAGTTTTCAGAAGGTACATTTGCAAAGATGGGCTAATACATTTTGAGAAGGCTACTTAAGTAATGAGGAACCTTGCCATTGACTTAGATGTTACTTTTTGCTGACCTCAAAAGCCTTTCAAAAAGAAGATGGTACAGCATGGCTCAGGCTTCATCACTCTTTCTAAATAGTTCTTGTTTGCACTGTGGACATTATTCTCGGAGTATCTGCAAAAATAAAATAAAAATATTTACATTATGGAAATACTAAGATATGTCAGGCACTTTCCAGAAATATTCTTTCCTACACAAAGGATTTACAATCAGAAGAACAAGATATGAAAAGTTAAAGTGACGTAACTGGAAAGGAAGACCAGCTTATAAAAACAGAGTAATTCAATTTCTTAATTATGTATTTTCGTACAGGACACATCCTGTCACAAAACTTAGTCCCTGACATGGACTAAGTTTTATGTTCTCATCCTCTCTAAATCAACTTTACTCCCCTTTAGGGGAGATTGTTACAAGGATCAAAATTAACTAAAGAGTGCGAATGTGGTAAAAAGTTACATCCTGTAGTATAGTACAGATATGAAAACCTCATGCTGTCACTGCTCAGATCAACACATTGCTGAATCCATGGCAGGCTTCAGCGGGATGAGAACTGCAGGAGGCCTCAAAGAACTCAAGGATCTGGTGGGCTTTTTACACTTCTCTTACATTGAAGCTATTGTGTGATTTACAAGTCAGACAATGGGATAGCCTCACTACCCAGTAGTTCATAGGTTTTGATTTCCAGCCTGCAAATATTCAATGGTCAAAGTATCTCTGGAATTAAGGACTGACCTGGAAATATGAAGATAATACACCTTTGGTGCAACCCTTCTTTTATTAATGTCATAAAGCGTTTGACTTTGCTGGTAGAAAGGTTTGGGGCCACAGCTGGCTCATGTTTTAAAATGTCAGATCTATAAGTATTGACTCTAAACTAATAGCACTTCTACTGCTCAGTGTGGATGCCATCCTGTGTGTGGAAATCTGACCTCCCTATTGAGCTAAACTCAGCTTTCTCCAATTATCCCACTGCCAGCCCAGGTATTCCAGGCATGAGTAATCTAAGCAGGAGCTGGCCTACTAAATGAAAAATGTCAAAGGCAGTGAGAGGGAAGGGAGTCACAAGGAAGCTCTGCAAAGTTCTTAGAGTCACTCGGTGACATCATCAATGAATACAAACTGTGATCAAAGCAACCACCAGCATTGAGGAACAACGTATGCACAGAGGAAGGAAGGAAGTCAGAGGCAATCTCAGCTTGAAAATGACCACAGCTTTGTTATCAGTTTCAAGCTAATAATAGCAATATTTCTGGCAGCAGACTTTCCTAAGATTAACCACTGCACCAAGATGAGACTTTAAGAGGCAGCTTACACTTATGAGCTGGCATATGGTGCTGAAGTTCCCACCTGCAGCACGGTGACCTTGCCACAGAGTGATTTCACCTCAAGATTGACCATGCAGCAGGCTCATGGGGCAGCACCCGCTCTCCTGCAACCACTGTTGGGTGGTGTGACAAATGGCCCTTCATTCCCTGCAGGAATTCCAAAGGTCACTGGAAAACATCCAGCGAAAGGACATGGCACTCCTGCCCGCTGAGGTAACACCTATTCTGCCTTCTAAGCCTTCAAAGAAAGAGAGGTTGTGCACAGTAATATTCAGTGTGCCAGTTCTGTCCATAAAAAAAAAGGAGACATTACTCACCACTGCATGAGTTCCACAGGACCTTTGCATTTACACTTTTCTGTTCTAACTGGAATCTTATGCTTTAGGTAAAACAAATATTCATCTTAAGTGAAATTAATCACAAAACATGTGAGTCTAACGATCAGTAGATTTTTCCTGAAAGGATCACAATCCCATAACAATCCAGAAGCTGAAGTTGGGAGATTACAAGGACATTTCAAAGTTTTAGAGGAAACAGGATAGGCTACCTCAAGTTATGATGCTTGGGATGAACCATTTCCTTCTGCTTAGTTCTTAAAGGCAGCTGAGCTAGAGAGTGCTTTAAATAAATATTATCAGAATTCATATGAGTAAATGAGATGATGGCTTCCTTCTTCTGAAGGAAGTCATCATCTTTTTCATTCATTTTATGGAAGCATAAAAAACATATTTTATTTGCAATAATATTTCAGAAAGTAAAAAGCCAGTGACAGCGCCAGACTGTTTGCAGGATGTTTTGGTATCTAAATCCTCATAAAATAATGCTGAGAAGGCACTGCCCTTCAACTAGGAGGTAGCAACAATGTCATCTGACTTACACAGCCATATATTTAATAATGGAGCTAAGTATAATCCAAGCTAATCATTC
>NW_010295599.1:7599-12902 GCF_000700745.2 Antrostomus carolinensis
AAAGTCCTTGCAAACTACTTGTGTTTCTAAGTAAAAAATGAACCAGCAACGAATTGGGTTCCCATACTGCAAAAATGTCAAATTTTTTTTGTTCTACTGCTGTAATTAAAGATAGGAAATGGGAATAAGTTTCTGGAGTCTAAATTATTCACTCCAAATAATTATTTCAGGCCTAAACAATTAATCTAGATGTTAATTTTATGCAAATTACATGTAAAATATTATTATGAGCATAAATTCTTAACAAACCCCAACATTGTATTAATGAAAAATATGAGCAGTACAAACTGCTCACATTTATGACATGAATATGGTAAATATAATACAAAGTTAAATTTAATATGGCAAAGTAAAATTTAATTTTAGAAAAATAACTCCTAAATATTCTTTAAAAGCAGGCAAAATTTCCAGATTCTTAATTACATGCATGATTAAAAAAGAATCCATGCAACACGCTTTAGTGTTGGGTGCTGCAATACTGGCTTTTATTTTACTAAAACGTATGACTTTGAAAGGAAGATGATTTTAAAACCTGCCTGCCACAGAACCCATAGCACGGTGAGGATGAATCCGTGGTGGTTGTCTGCAGTCTGACAGTCATCTGCCAAAAGAGAAGGACAGAAAAGTGTAACTCTGCACAGAACCCTGTCTGCTCCCCATCAGAGAAACAACTACCGACAGTTACCACAGCCAACTCCGCTGGTGTGTAGGGTGGGTAAGACAGAACAGCTGGTAATTGGTCAGTATTCTCCATTAAAAAAGGGGGCTATTCCACACCAGCATGAATGTTCTGGGGCCTTTTCGAAAGGCTTAGTGGATGGAAGTGCTTATATAACTAAGTGCAGGGCTTACGGATCATTTACATTTAACTTAAGTCACCAAGAGATCATTTGCATCTATGGTAGGGTCTAGACCACATGGGAATTGCTTTTCTCCTTTATTAATAAACTGAAATAAACATCACTTACCCAGCTCAGTATGTAACTGATAAAAAGTTTGATGCTCCTGTTTCTTTCTTTTTTATGGAAGTTAAAGAAAGTTTCTTTCTCTTTTATGCAAGACACTGTGGGTCTCCTAACTACAGTTGCCCCTTGTACATAGCTGTGCAAGCTCAGCTGCTAATTGCACTGGATATGCAAAAATTGGTGCCTGTTTTTTTATGGAAGACAATCAAACCCTAAATATCTGTGTCCCTATTTGAGAAAAAGCTAAATGTTCACTGTGAGAAATGCTGCAGGTAGAGCTCAGATCTTCTGACACATCTACTGCGAACTCAGTCTTCAGGAAGCCAGACGTTGCCCCAGAGCTCCTTGCCTCTTTGTTGCAGTAGGCCCAGAGCTATTCAGTCAAATCTCCCTTGCAGCACTGAAATACTTCTAAGTCTTGGATCTACATATTTTAGTCAGGGCTAAAAAAATCCATGTGATCGTAGAGTATCGGAACATGTGACGTATCAAATTTTAAGCTTACTGAAAATCTTTCCAGAAATCTATTTAAAAACACTCAGAACGTAAAGGGATGCACACTCTTCAGTTTTCCCATAGCTCAGCTAGCAATGCTACTATGGCACGAAGAACCCGAGAGGCATCTGTGAACTCTCACTAAACCTATGGCCACAGCTAGTCAGCCTTCACACGGTGAAAGCCAAAGACACATAGACTGTTCCAGAATCCACTGCAGTATTCTCTCCCGATGCCATACATTAGTGCTGAGTAAATGTGCCTACATTAAGACAGTGTTCACACAAGTGAAATATTCTATTATGAACTTTTTGTGCTGAAGGCACTGGCATTTGTGCCCAAGGTTTTCCAGTTATTTATGGCACCTGCGTAGCACAACATCCCACATCAGCTTGTTCGCAGTAAGGCCATCTCTGATAGCTGGAGTTCTCTGGGACTGGCTGCCTATGTGCATGTTCCTGCCAGGAGGACACATACCCCTGTGTGCACTCACCTGGTCTTCATTTTGTTCAGAGGAAGGAAAACACCAGCACGTGTGCTGCACTCCTCAGTCTCATCCTACCTGCAGAGTCCCTTAATGTCAAAGGGCTTTACACAAGAGGAAAAAGAGGACAGGAGGTGAAGGTACACACAGACAACGTACCTTTAATAATTTAATTTCCTGTTAAGCAAAGTCCTTCTCTCCAACTGCCAAACCACATTTCCACCAACACTGTGGGTGACTTCAAAGCAACGCCTGCACTCCCTGGAGGAGGGCCTCAAAAACCTGGACAAACGATTGTGACTTTTACCACATTCATTGCACACTTTGAAGGTTTCTACGACTGTGTACACCTTGGTGAAGTCCTCTTTGGAATGTGTATGATCAGCAAATGTTGGGTATGCAGAGGAACAGTCTTCAGGGAAGTCACCACGTAGTAGAGTAGGTTTCAGCCTCTGCCAAGTGGCTGCTGGCATTACATCAATTGCCAGTGCACATGCAAGACTGGGAGTCTACGAGAACAGGCCCGATGTGTTTTGAAGTGTTCTGTGTTCCCATCAACTTTCCTTCACACGTTACTTTTTTTTGTCCAATATTTTCGCAGACAGGCTGTTCCCCTCTAAGTCACCAACATCAACTTTGTTGTCATTAATATTTCTGATTCTGAATTCTTTCCTTGGGCAAAATTCCTGATAATCTCAGTTGGTGTCTCCATTGTGTAAGAACTTCTGACCAAATAAATCATGCCCGATGCAGGAAAACCCCACACGATGGCTAAACAACTCAGAACGAGGAGAGTTTCCTCAGCACAGAGATTTGCTGAGTTGGTTTTTAGGGCCAGTGAGGTGCAGAAACATGCCCTCAAAGGACGTGCTAGCAATGGAGGGAGCATAAAGCTTCTCCTGACTATCAGAGGGAAATCTGATCTAGTTACTGCTGAGAAGAGGGAAAATCAGACGAATCCTTCTCCAGTGATGATGTCCCTGGGACATGCTACCAAAATGGCTTTTTCTACAAATTGGGACACAGTGTTTATATTTAATAGAAACCTAACACTAGATTGTGTCTGGTAAATTCACTACAACAGAGATGTTCAGGTGCCTGCAATTGTAAGTGTAATTGCTTTGTTCTTCTGGGAGTTTATAGTACACTAGAAGGTATGTGGAGCCAAAGAGCAGAGCGCTGTGCCTCATTGTTTCT
The DNA here is from genome assembly GCF_000700745.2 of Antrostomus carolinensis. Lineage (NCBI taxonomy): Eukaryota > Metazoa > Chordata > Aves > Caprimulgiformes > Caprimulgidae > Antrostomus > Antrostomus carolinensis. The sequence continues at coordinate 10,741 of NW_010295599.1, forward strand.
TCGGAATTTGCTTCCATTTCAGAAGGCAGAAAAACCATTTACCTCACCAAATGCAGAGAATCAATTTTCTGGAAGGAGGATGGCACTGTTGAGATAAGTACTTCTTTTCTGTTGGGGACAAGAGATAGACTCTACTTGCCTGATGAAAGCTATCACTGTCAGTGATAATCTAGCACAAAATCTTCCCAGATGTTAGTAGCAGGTCAAGGACAGACATGCTGTAATTGCTAATACTCTTTCTCAAATTGTCCTCCCACATATTTTGTATATCCAGGCATAAATAACTCATTTTCTATTCACTTCTACGAACAGAAGCGAGGCAGACTAAACAATCAGGTGGACTGTCCCTTGCCAGGTGACAAACTCTCAGTTTCTTTTCAAGTGGCTGTTCATTGAGCTTTTTATGGTATTTCAGAAGTCATATAGGTTGCAGGGAATAATAAAGCCATTGATAAGAAAGCAGTTTGTGTCCTCATTCTCCCAACACCATGAGACTGAAGAAGATACAGAGCCATCCCTCTCCAATTTCATTGCTTTTCTGGAAGGGTATTTATTTTAGGCTTCTGTTCTGAAGAACCATTTTAAGACAAAATTCATCCCTAAAACTATTTACTCTTCTTGATATCATATGAATAAGGTGAAGTTCTTCACTAGAGTATAGCTCGTGACAAATAATGCCCTAGTAATTATGGGTGGGGATTTTCATGCGGTGACTGATGATGCCTTGGAAAAGAGCCATGGCACTGTGCATTCAGAAGCAAAGCTATCTAATTCCTTGCAGACCTCATTTGTGCTTTTGGGAATATAGGACAGGTGTGGCAGTTACTAAACCTGGATACTTGAGAATTCACCTTTTATTCCCAGGTGTGGGCCATTAATTCTCGCTCAGACTTGTTCAGTTCTAACAAGTCTCTTTTGAAACAGATTTTATATGTGCACATATACACACACAACACATAGTATTTGCCTTTCAATCCATTTATCTACTTTGTTTTTACTCACCTTTAGCTATGCAGCCTCACCTTACCTATCATTTTACATATACATGGCAGCAAATCCCAATATTGATCAGTGGTAGTCTACAAATCCCTGTCACATTCTATAGATACCAGAAGACTCACAGTTCAGACTATTTAGTACAATTACTGAAGAAGTTCAGGTAAAACTCAAGCTGAGTTTCAGGGAAATTCACAACAATGGCTATACCAATTCTAATTGGATCACTAGACATCAAAGCAAAGCCAGAGAACACTCAAACACAAACACAGGTTGATAAAAACTGTAAAATCCTGTAAAAAACTGTAAAGGAACGTGACACTCCTTTTTATTAGATACTCTTCCAGAAATCTGAACACTGGGGTACTGTGATACACCTAGAGTCTCCTCCCAGACCAGACATTCTTGAGGGGCACACTTCATATTTTCAAACTCAAATACCTTCAAGAAAGCTTCTAATTCCATATTCTGATAGTTGTATATTAGGTAGAGACAGTCACAGCTAGTAACCCCAACTCTTTTGATCGCTTTGAAGGGACTCGTGGCTACTGAACACTAATGAATATCTGGTCATTTTTATTTACTTAAAATACTTTGGTCATCTTCTCAGCAGTCCTCTGAAACACTGTGAAGAGCGGGGATGGTATAGTTATATTTTAAATTTTGAAAAAGCACACATTTGTGTGACTATTTTTATGTGTATTGAGTTGTCACAAGATGACAAAGGATTACTCAGGGTAATGAGATGGTCTTCTACTTCCAGAATCCTCAGGAGGCCACTGCTGCAGTGGCAGGCTTCTCAGATCAAAGTACCATCTTGTGAAATGAAATATTGGTATTGGAGAACATGAGCTGGTTTGGCTTGAAGCATAAATTCCTGACAGCATGAGGGATAAGATAGGCTGGGTAAGAGTTTCACTAAAAAATAAATTTATCATCAACAAGTATTCTGTAGCTATGAAAGAGAAGCCTCTGATACGTGACTGTTAAAGAACCCAGCCTACTAACCAGAATAACATACAAAAAAGTGAAACGTGCAAAAATGGACACACCTTTGCCTAAGCAGCTGGCTAAAAGTGCCAGCTAAAAGTTTCTGATCATAGAATCACAGACTGGTTTGGGTTGGAAGGGACCTTAAAGATCACCTAGTTCTGACCCCCCTGCCA
>NW_010295599.1:12942-17274 GCF_000700745.2 Antrostomus carolinensis
GGTTGCTGAAAGCCTCATCCACCCTGGCCTTGGACACTTCCAGGGAGGAGCAGCCACAGCTTCTCTGGGCAACCTGGGCCAGTGTCTGATCATCCTCACAGGAAAGAATTTCTTCCTAATATCTAATCTAAACCCACCCTCTTCCAGTTTAAACCCATTTCCCCTTGTTCTGTCACTACCTGCCTTTGTAAATGTCCCTCCCCACCTTTCTTGTAGGGCCCCCTCAGGTACTGGAAGGCTGCTATAAGATTTCCCCTAAACCTTCTCTTCTCCAGGCCGAACAGCCCCAAATCTCTCAGCCTGCCCTCACAGCAGAGCTGCTCCAGCCCTCTGATCATCCTCGTGGCCTCCTCTGGACTCATTCTAACTGGTCTGTGTCTCTCTTGTGTTGGGGGCTCCAGAACTGGACACAGCACTCCAGGTGGGGCCTTACGAGAGCGGAGTAGAGGGGCAGAATCACCTCCCTCGACCTGCTGCCCACACTTCTCTTGATGCAGCCCAGGATACAGTTGGCCTTCTGGGCTGCCAGTGCACATTGCAGGCTCATGTTGAGCTTCTCACCCACCAAACTGTACCAAAGTTTAACTTCCTGATAATGGTGTGAAACAAAAATACAACAATTAAGGAATTAAATCTCAGGGCAAAAGTACTGCAGATTCTACCTAGATGAAACCAGTCCAAGAGACATGAAGTACAAGTCCCCCACTTAAAACTGTAAAGGAAACGGGAACAGCTGTAGCTGGAGAGAAGTGTGACATTAACACCTATGGAAGTGACAGCTTGGGTTTCTAGTAAAAGCGATCACTGATATATTAGCTTTCTCAGACACTGTAAGATTTCTGTGTTAGCAGGATTAATTTTGCTATCACCCAATTTTGTTGAAGATGTGGGGAACAGCTGTCTATTATTTCTTTTTTGTTCTCCTCCATTTGAGAAACGTTCCCTTTATTCTGCCCATGTAACTCAGTTAATTTATTTTCAGAAACCAGTATGAGCAACTCTAGATATCTGGCTAACTCTAATATTTTGATAACTGCAAGTAAGGGAAGTAGTACTGGAAGATGCAGACCTAGAAACTGGAAGTACTTAGTTGCAAGACTTACTAGCTGCATGGACAGAAAGAACAAAGGCAGTGAATTTTTCCTGTAAATGAACTCCAGGCAGTGTTATAATAAAATGGATGTTTGCTATTAGAACAGAATAGCTCCTTTCTTTACTTAGCATTTTCTAGAACAAAAGCGCTGTAACTTTCCAAAGCTATAGTGAGTCAGTGCTAGAATTAGAAGTACAATCCTGAAATAGTGGTCACTGCTAAGCAATGTTTCTTCTCCTTTCTCTTCACTTATTCAAAAGGCTACCTCTCACAAACTATCTATTAATAGACAAGTTTCTATCATTTAAATTATCAAATTGGATTGAAAAACCCACTCAAATTCTGTGTTTAATGAGTGTAAGCTTTTTCAAATAGACAGAGGTATTGATAATACTTTTGCTACCCGACTTTCATTCTTTTTTAACTATAGCTTTTTGAAATATAGCCAGATCCCCAATACATGAAACTTAGTAACCCTTCTGCTTACTGAAGCTTTTATAACCTCAGCACTGCAAAATTTAGATTTCTAACAATAGGATTTTAGTCTTGGTGCAGGTCAGTCCTGAATACAAAAAGTAATTCTTGCAATACCAAAACGCAAGGGCCCTGAAGAGAAGGAGGGTTTGCAATAAGATGATTAGGGAAAAACTCTGTTACAGACTCTGTATTTCTGGGATATTCAGAATGAATGTCATCTGCTTGGTGACTATAAGGAATGCAATCACATTCAAAAAAGTCTTTCTGTTCAGTTTTGAACAAATCTAGGTTGAGAGAATAGGGATAGCATTTACCAAGAAAAGCTTTTATTTTTGTTATAATTCAGTGCATTTGCCCTCAAATACATTAACACACTTTACATCACAGCCTGGAACAGTGTGTTTTTATCTAAGGGCCCTATTTATTTCCACTTGTGAAATATATATACAAACACATTTATTTTCCTCTCTTCTAAATCGCTGGAAAGGAAATGACTGACTTCTCATCTAGAAGAATTCAAAGGCATAGAGTTAGACCAGAGGGGAAAACTATGCAGTAGCATAATGTGTGAAAACTAAACCTCTAACAGAAGTGTGCAAGTCTGAAGTAAAAAATCCAGTGAGGGCTTATCCATGAGGGAAATGGAGGCAGAGAGTTGAATGCTTACAGAAAAAACATATATTTTTTTAAAAGCACAGGTCTTAGTCCAGGGTGTTTACATTGTTTTTATTTTAGGACAAAGACAGAGGTAACAAGCACAAACACCGGGATCAGACACAATAGAAATGATTCAAACAGTGACAAAATAGTTTTCACACTGCAAGCAGAAGGCTGCAGAGAACTTAAATATTTTTGTAAGTGTTAAGGGAACTTATAGAGTGGGTAATAAACAGGGACATTTACCCTAAGAGGCTCCTCTTCCCTTTACACTTTCTGCCTCCAGTTCTTACAGATAGTTTCTATTTCCTCAGTAGCCTTTCTGCCTCTAATTGTGATTTGCTGTAGATTACTTGAAGATGCTGAATACCTGTGTAATTTTTTTTTAAGGACTAAAGTCTTTAAAGAATTGTGAGACTGAGTTACGTACGAGGAAATGAGATATTATTACAATATTCTCTATAGCCATATATGTAGAGTGTTGCTATAGGAACACATCCAGAATCAGAGTGCAAAGGACTCCATCCCAGCAGCGACCAGTCTGCTTGCAACACTGGCTGCACAGCTCACTTGGAAATAAGCACGTAAGGTGTGTACTTCAATGTCACATCTCAAGAGCAGTTGCCCATATATTTTTATGATTATTTTTTAGATCACTTCCATCATGTTCTATTTTTACTGTAATGCTGTGGGGGAAAAAAAGTCCTGCAAACACTGAAGTACACTGTGTGATGGTTTTCCTGTAACAGGATGCAATGCTAACCAAGCGCTGGAGCGCCTTCTGTGCATGGAATTATGTATGGGCTTTAATGTTTAAAATAATCAGACTCTATGAGAATAAGCTGCTCTACATTTTATTTTCTTCAGCTTTCTTTGATGGAGATTAATGAATGAATGGTCATAAAATGCTCTAAAATCCTAGGAAAGCACCCTAAGAGCACACACTTAGTTAACAATTGTGAGCAGAGGATAATGTGTTTAATGCTTACCTGGAATTTTGCTGTAGCTATAGATGGATGAGTCATTGTCTCAGAAAATGTAACAGTTTCAACTGTGAAACAGAAAAACATTAGCCATGTTAAAGCAAATGCTTGATGACCGACAAGGAAACAGTATCTTCATGGTAATGACTGAGTAAAACTGTTTACCCAGACTAATCTTCAGAATTCTTCTGCAAATGTGGTTTGTTTTCCACAGGGCTTTACAAAAACAACAAACCCCTACACAACATCAGACAGTCATAAAAATGGGCAAATACAAATAATTATATCTACATGCCAGGGCTCTGCAACTATGTTTTCAAATCTGTTTCTTCTCACTTCTTTTGCAGACGTATAACATTTCCCAAGCAGGTCTATGTGCTAAACTGGAGTAGCATACGAAGTGCTACTTTTTCTTTCTGCATTTAAACAAATATGACTTTTTCCACACTACACTTTTCACTGTCTGCCCAACTCAACTTGTCCAAAACTTGCTTACCTTATAAACTGATGATTTTCAGAACTGCCCACTGCAATTATGTACAGCTGTGCACTGAAGCGTGTATTCCCATTCGAAGAGCTACAAACACATCCCACCCACATACAACTTAAGAAATGCAAACATATATATTTTTATACTGTGCTTGTTTAGGCAAAGTTTAGGAGATGTGAACCAAAGTGTCTGGAAAATATTAAGGGTCAAAAATTCTTTTCTGCAAAAAGTGAAGTATTTTATAATAACAAACACATACCAACGAAATGGTGCGTAACCTTCCTATGACATTTAATTCAATGATCTAGGTATTTCTTAATCTGCCTGTGTTTAGCTTTTATTATTATTATTATTTTAAGACATTTTAAAAGGAAAATTAACTAATAATCTACGAAATTTAGGAATTTGCCATAATTTATGTTGTCAAGAGAACAGTTACAGTTCTATTTGATGTCTCTGGTATTCCTTCCTTCCCCCTATCTCCACAACATCCCACAGAGGCAAACCTTGCAGCAGCTAGATGGAGAGGGAAATACACTGCCAGGCGTTAATTAACAACCCTGGAGCAATTAAGAGATGCCAATCAGTGCAGCAACACAGCACCATCTCCCCCGATGCTCGTGGGGCGCGGG
>NW_010295600.1:0-959 GCF_000700745.2 Antrostomus carolinensis
TATTTATTTTTCAGTTCCCGGGGGTATCCAGTGCGATTTTCCCTCCTGGAACTCCTCGGGCAGTTCTGCAGAAGATCCCCCGTGTCTGAGGCGTGTTCGGGGTCCGGCCTCGCCAGCTCCTGGGCGCTCAGCACTGCCGGGGGGAGGTGGAAAATCAGCTTCGTCATTTCGGGGAGGATATTTCCGAGAGGTTTTAAAAGGCTGAGGAACCACAACGAGCAATGCGCGGAAGTTACGCCGCCGATAAATCTCGGCTTAATTCCTGCAACTGGCCAAACACCCGCCATCCAATTTTCCTGCGAGCCAACACTCCTATTCCAGAGACTTTATTAAATCCCGTTTTACTAGCCCTAAAACATTACTCGTTATGTACTTCAAAGACACAGCGCAAAGGTGTTACAGCCACAGAAAGTATTTTTAGTCAGTGAATGTTCAATGTAGCAGGTAGAGATGAACTTCTCACGTCTTCCAGACTGAACTGGGAACAGACTCTTCAGCCATAAAATGCACTTAACAGTCTATTTAATAGTGGCGAGGTCCTTGAAAATGCAATATCCATGCTAATCTTGCCTTTTTTTTTTTTTTTTTTCTAAATCAGAAATGAAAAATAGGTCAGTAAGGTAGAACTTTCCCCTTCCATTTAAAATGTGACATTTAATCTATTTAAATAACTAAGTAAACTTTATTAATCAGGATTTGGTAAGCAAGCTGAGCGAGTAGGGACTTGGCAACTTTATTAGGATGGAGAAATGTGAGAGGGAGCGTCCTTTAACTCCACGTTCAAGAAAATCCCTGTTTCCTTGAGCTTCAGCAACATGGAAATAGCCGGGATAGGGGCAAACTGAGGGGTTTTCGCCTCTCCGGTAAGGGGTGAAACGTCTCTCCCCGTTTTAAGGCGGGGGAAGCTCCGCCACCCCCCTACACCCGCCCCCCCCGGCACTGCCTGCTCCGAGAACCCC
>NW_010295600.1:1338-3773 GCF_000700745.2 Antrostomus carolinensis
TTAAAAGTGGTAGTATTTCAGGGGAAAAAAAAGAAGAAAAAAAAGGGAAAAAAGAGGGGGGAAAAGCGGGGAGGGGAAGGGAAAAAAAGGGACAAAAAAGGGAGAAAAAGTGGGGGGGGGAAGGGAAAAAAAAGGAAAAAAAAACCCCAGTCTCCCGGCAGGCTATGGTGGTGGTTTCCAACACGTTTATTTTCCTTGCTAAGGAAGGTAGGAAAACTACGGGCGATTTGACAACGTCGGGAACCAGGGAAAAGGTCAGGTTGTGAATCTACAATGGCAAACGTCCCCAGAGTTTTGTTTCCCTGCTCTCTCCTGCATCACGGCTCAGCTCAGAAACGAAATCCTAGGTGAGTTGGAAAGCAACTTTTTATAGCCGCAGCCTCTTTCTTCCAGGACTCCCTTTCTCATGATCCTGCCCGCATTTCACTCTCGATTTATGGCGATATTTGCTTTACTACAGCTCGGCTTTCCATCAACCCTGATCTGTTGAAGCCTCCTGAGAACGCCAAGGGTTAAGAAAAGCCGTTTATCTGCCCATTATCGGTTTCTCTTCACTACTGAGCACCAAAACCAAGCCCCGCGCTTGTCTACTACTCCACTTGCCGTATCAATGTGTCCTTAATGCCTTTTCCAGTCATTGATCTGGTCAAAGTCACCGCAGAAATACTAGTGACAGAGACTCAATGCCAAGCGACGTGACCAATGCAAGTATTTAGAAAGCATTCAATAAAAAAGCTTTCCCGGGGAGTCAATGATTTCACCTTGCAACCAAGAGCGTTCAGCTAATTGCAGTAATGCACTTGGATGTGCAGGCGGGCACTGCTGCTCGGCTCCAGGGCTAAATTATCAATAATCCGCAAGGTAAAACCTAAAAACTCTTTATTTTTTTTCCAGTAGGAGCTCATAGGCAATGCACTGTGCTGTGCTCCCGGCCTGGCAGCTTAGGAGAGAATTGCAGGCATGGAAAATCCTGGATGGAAGAGTAGAAGGAAAGGAGAGAGGAGAAAGGGGATTCTGCCCCAGCCTTAGGCTGGGAATTCACTTTGTACAGCGCATTTCGTGTCACAGATCACCTCTGTGGCAGGATTCAGGAGAAGCAACTCTTCCCACCTTCTAATTTACTTTGTAGTGGATGGATTTTTAGAGCTAGGCTTGTTTTATAGATTTGTCACCTCCAGACATCCCTTGGGATCTTATTAATATCCTAAAATGGAAGCATTTTATTGAGCAGCAATATGAGTGTTTGAGTATAACAGATTTGGGTAAAAAGATGTAAAATTTGATGATCATAATCTGCCATTTGCAATAGGATCAGGGTTCCAAACACCTTGACAGGCCAGCAGACTGGTGTGATTTTTACGTTTACCTGTAAAAGACCACAAACTTCCCATCTTTTCATCCCATCCCACCTGAGGTGACAGTTGCAGAGAACGCTGAAATTATGGCAGGTGGTTTTACAGGACCAGGGTGTCCAAGTAACTGGCACTCAACTGACAAACAGTTGGGGCAGTGGAAATTAGTATTCCATATGATACTGCACTGGCAGAACTTCAAGGAAGAAAAGCCATCACTGGTGATGTGCAACACTGTATGTTGCCTGATGTTTATATATTTTGAAAAGAACCTGCACACGTAAAAACCAAAAATCTATGAAGCATTCTGTTTTCCTGTCATCTCTGATCACTTTAACATCTCTATTACAAGTGATCAGATATTTCTTAACCATACTTCCGTTTTCTAGCAGTTGGGTTTAAATCCTTTACAACTTCCAGACCTGGGATTCCAGTTCAAGGACAGCCCCACTGGCACCTGGCCATGAAAACCTCAATATGTGGTGTTAGTTTTAAAAAGAATCAGTTTTCTACTAAATTTCATCTCTCAACCTCAGTTGAAGAGGTTGCAACCAGAAGAAAACCCCAGTGATGCAAAGAAACACAGAGACTGTACTTTTAAATATGGGTAAGGGTTGTACAAAGATGATCTAGGATAATTTATATTATGCTATGTATTTTGTGAAGACCTTAAAGAGAATCACAGAGGTTTAAACTGAAGGGTTGTAAAGGAGAGGTCTATGGCTCCCAAGATCTTTCATCTTCACATTGGTTCCTAGATATCGTCTCCCAGACATAAAAGCTGAGGAGCTGCATCCCAGCTCTCTGGTTCAAGGTCTCCCAGCTGCTCCTTTGCTTCTGAAAAACAAACAAGCACTTTGATTTGTGACCAAAAGCCAGTCTTCCTGTGTGTCAAGACTACGCTTTTCACAGGTAACACCCACTGTTACGTTGTCCCACTTCCCTTCGCTGCTGCCATAGAGATGTAAGTGCTACCAGTGCTGTGCAGGGACATGTGTGAGCAGGGTTAAAAAAACCCAAAGACCCTTCTGACAGCACCAGCCGGGGTAAAACTGAGCCCAGGCCAGGACTGTCACCATGTCA
>NW_010295601.1:0-2344 GCF_000700745.2 Antrostomus carolinensis
ATTCTATGATTGATTCTATCTCTCCCTCATCACCACCACCTTGCCTGGTGCTCCAGACTCTTGGTTGAACCTGGCTGTGATCTTCGTCTCCTTGGCTGGGGATGGTGGGACAAGCCCTAGCTGGAGAGGTCCTGCCCCTGAATGTCTCCTACAGGAAGGACCTGAGATACGTGTGTCAGGCAAGTTGGTCCTAGCACAACTGCCTGTACTTAGATTCCTCGGGAAGGAGGTAAAACAAAACCAGCCAGAAACCTGCTCTCCAGAGGAGTTAAGCAGCTAATAAAACCCAAGTGGAGCAGGAAATTTGATGAAGTCTACCAGAGCCAGGTTGGCTGATGCCACAATGAATGCAATGGTACATGAATACGAAAGGGATCCAATGACCCAGGCGGGCTTGGAAGAGCTCCAGCTTTGCCTGGCTGTTTACAGAGCCCAGCTCATGTCTTGCTACCTCTCTGTGCAAAATAGATATGTATATATCTATTTTATTTTTCATTTATTTGATTTGATGAAAACAGTTCCAATACCCCAGCCCTGATGAGGACTCCAGCAGGTACATGCTGTCGAAGGCTTTGCTATAAGAACAGATCCATATGTTCTGCCTGCGATTTCTGGGCAGCTATTCAACAGCAGGCAACGGCAGGGGAAGGAGTGCACGTGTACGCCATGGAGGGAGCTGTGAAAAGTGCTGGGCTAGGGGGGCTGCCCATGGGATGGAAGCCAAATCCCGGCGATCCTTTTGCTCCCCTGAGGTCTGAGCCGGCCAGTGCTGAGGGGTATGAGTGCTCAGGCTGTTGTCAAGGGGGATTTGATGGCAGCGTGGTGTTAATTAGGAGCGGGTCCGTAGCCAGGACAACAGTTTCCAGTGATGTTTGCCCTCTCATTCATCTTCCCCGTCTTTGGAAGGTGGAGTCGTAATGCTTTCCAGCTTCTCCTCTGAAGGCATTCCCTTGTGTTAATTCCCAAGCACTTCACGGGACAAAGATGATGGTTTCTTTTTCCTTCCTTCTCGCTGGGACTGCAGTTAGTAGCATTGGTGAAATGGCTGGTTTCCTCCCCAGGACCATGGGGATGAGGATGGGGTGGTGGCATGGGAGTGTGTTCAGCCTGTATCCCCTGATGTGCAGGGTTAGGCAGAAAAACGTGTCACTGATGAGAAGGAATGGCGTTTCTTAACCATATCAAGACATAACTTGAATTGTGGCCAGTTTGGTTTTGGTTGGTTGCATTTTCCCCCCTTATTTATTTATTTATTTATTTTTTCAATCTGCAGGAGAAAATACATGAACATGGTAATTGATTCATCCCAATGTCATGGAGTAGCAATAAGACACCTGGCTTATTTGGGATGCTTTTTCCCCTTGCCTTCATGCCTGCTCTGCATCAGTCATTAATGAGTATATTCAGTGTGTATGTACATTTATGTATATCTAAAAAAACACCTTTTTTTTTTTCCTCCTTTCCTTACTTCTTTGTGGAGTCCAGGCTGGCCTGATTCGGACAGACAGCAATGAGTTCTTCATTGAGCCCCTGGAGAAGGGGCAGCAGGAGACGGAGGAGCACGGGAGGGCCCACGTGGTGTACCGCCGGTCAGCTATCCGACAGGACAGAGCCGAGCCCCACCAGGACCTCCACCCTGAAGGTAGGGGCTCCTCCAATCTAGTCTTTCCCAGCAATTTATTTTTTGCAGGAGGAGGATTTCTCCTTCCACTTGTCCTCTGAGTCATACATCTTGTCCTATGGCTTTAGGCTGGCTTTGACTGCTGGTTGGGTCGTTGTCGAGAAGAAAGGAAAGCAAATGCTGGGCTTTTGCTGGCAGCTTTGAAAATCTCCCAAATTTGGTTAATATGGGATGAGTTATATATGAGTTACTCTTCTTCTTCTTCAAAGAGGTAGAATCTCCTACATGTGTAATGGACCTTGACAGGACTTTGACAGGCTTGAGAGGTGGGCCCATGCAAACCTCATGAAATTCAACAAAGCCAAGTGCAAGGTCCTATAACTGGTTCGGGGCAACCTCAAGCACAAATGCACTGGGTGGAGAACAGATCGAGACCAGCCCTGAGGAGAAGAACTTGGGGGTGCTGGTGGATGAGAAGCTCAACGTGAGCCGGCAATGTGCGCTTGCAGCCCAGAGGCCAATAACCGTATCCTGGGCTGCATCCAGAGCAGTGTGGGCAGCAGGTTGAGGGAGGGGATTCTGCCCCTCTACTCCACTCTCCTGAGACCCCACCTGCAGTGCTGGGTCCAGTTCTGGGGCCCCCAACATCAGAAGGACATGGACCTACTGGAGCGAGTCCAGAGGAGGCCACGAGGATGATCTGAGGGCTGGAGCACCTCTGCT
>NW_010295601.1:2668-4541 GCF_000700745.2 Antrostomus carolinensis
GGGGTTGGAACTGTATGATCTTTAAGGTCCCTTCCAACCCAAACCATTCTGTGATTCTATTATCAGGCCTGTGGATGATCACGCCAGTCTTGGGCATGGGAGCAGGGTCAGGACTTGCAAGCGAAGGGGTCAGGAGGAGCTGGCTTGGTCTCACTTGGCTGCTGACTGTGGCTTGGAGATGTGGGTGCTGCAGTCTTGTTTGAATCACCTATACATTGTGAAATGTGGTGTTGATTGGACTTTTTTAACAGCTGATAGAAGCCCTTCCTTCTCCCCACATTCATAATTCATTTTGCTTTTCTAGTGCCTTGTCTTTTTTTTTTCTCCTCCTTCTTTGCCTTAAAAGAGAAAATGTGGCACTTTTTTTTTTTTATAGCATCACTGTAAATCACCTGCTGACTTCCCCTCTTCCCTGCACAAAGCCCAGCACACCCAGAAGTGTTTACAAGCCTGGGGTCAACAGTGTGCAGAAGCACTCTGTAAACCTATTTATATTTACACAGAGGCATTAGCCTTCCCCGATGTTTATTCACCTCTTGTGGCACCGTGATCAGATCCCTGTTTTTTAGAAAAGTTTTAAAAAAGATTTCCAGGGAGTGCTTGTTGCCTTTGTAGCATCGTTAATGGAATTGCAACTGAGAGCTTTGGAGGAACTGTTGGGTGATGGGGCAAAGGATGAAATGAAGGGCAAAGGATGGGGCGAAGGATGAGATGAAGGATGCGATGAAGGATGAGGATATGATGAAGGATGCGATGAAGGATGAAGGGTGCTCTGGCTGTGGCTGTCTGCTCTTCAAGAGCATCTCCCAGCTTTACATGTGTCCTCCCCAGCTACCCAAGTGTCCCACCCAATGGACGCTGTAGGACTGTCATCGCATATATAGTTTTTTTAGTACTGGTTGGTCTCAATTCAAAGCCATTTCCCCACCATAGAACAAGCTGGATCAGACACCTGGTTGGAATTAAACATCCTGCTTATTTTTCCTGCTTTATTTATGGTTACTTTGGAGTGTTGCCTTGGCGTTGGGCCACGTCACCAGCTGTTTCTCTCTCTGCTCAGTGCCTGGTGTGCAGGTGGGCGATCTCCCCAACTCCCTGGACCTGATGGCAGAGCGGCTGGGAGACGCAGAGCGCAAGAGACGCCACACCAGGAAGGACGACTACAACATTGAGGTCTTGCTGGCAGTGGATGACTCGGTCGTACGCTTCCATGGGAAGGAGCATGTCCAGAACTACATCCTCACCCTCATGAACATAGTAAGGCTTGGTTTTGGGGGGCTGTTGGCTCCCACTCCTCCCTTGGTTTGCTGCTTTTCTGATGCTACGAATCTGTTATTGTGGAAAAAAATGGGTTTGAGGAGGGAAAAGTGCTGCATGAAGGGCTGTTTCTTCACTGGAACAGCTGGCTCTGGCAGTTAATAGCCGTGATAATTGGACTGATGGAAAGCAGAGCCCTTTTATCTTCATCTCCATGACATTCCCGGGTCCCTGGCTAACGGCAGGGTCCGGCATGTTGGTTGCCATCACCGTCTGTCACTGGAGTTCAAGAGCATCTTCTGTTTCTCCTGGCCAAGACTATCTCCTCCTCTTGACTAAAACCTCAACAAATGCTAGGAGAGGGGATGGTTGTTGGTTATTTAGTTTGAAAATACGATATTGATTATGTATTTTGAAATGGTTATGTTTATTTTGAATAATATCTGTTGATAAAGGATAAGGTTTTTATAGATTTTCACAAGTTTTTTCATGTTCCTTGGAAAACCTGTGCACCTTGAGGATTACTCAGATGTGTTTGAAAAGGAGTTTACAGCAGCTTTACAGCAGCCCTGCTTCTGCATCTCTCCTCACCCAGTGGCACAGGGCAGCCTGTGCT
>NW_010295601.1:4553-21329 GCF_000700745.2 Antrostomus carolinensis
CCTACACTGCTTTTCTTTCCTTTTTTTGAGATGAAAATGTACATATTCCCCAAGTCCTGTGAGATGTGGAAGGATCAATATTTATTCATCTATTCATCTTGCAGGAGGTTTGCTCCACCAGCACCTGAGTGTCTGCAAATAGGGTCAACGTTCAAAGATCTCTTTTTTTGTGCTCTCCCATTTTTATTTTGTTTTCTATGCTTTATCCTTGCCTCTAGTTATTTAGTTTTATTTAGGTACTCTTTTGCACAGCGATGGAAAGTGTTCGAAAGGCGCAACCAGCTCAGAAAGAACCGAGCTCTAAAGATGCTTTTGCTTTTTTTGGTTGCTTGTTTTTTGTTTGGGCATTATTTCTGCCCTGGCAGGCAGGCTCAGGGCCATCTTACCAGTAATGAAGGGGAAATTATCAACATAAGGGGTAAGGACTTGTGGGATTAGAGGCCAAGCGTTACGTGGCCAGTCTCAAGTAGGAAAGATGTTTGGTTTAAAAACAAAATGCTTCTTGGTTGCAATGTTTTATTCCACGGTGCGTTATCCCGATGCATCTGGTAGGATGCTCTCGGCGTCACTCAAATTCACTCCCTGAAAGTTTCTCCCTTTCGCTTATTAAATCATTCTGCAAGGGGGAAGCTGCAGGGTTCCCACTTCTGACCTGGGGCTCTTCCCACGTTATGGGGGGTGGGAGATGATGTCATTTTTCCTTTCCGATCCAGCGTGGGGGGGAATGGACGGTTTGAGCGCCTGGGGCTTGTCAGCTCTACTCAAAAGGTTGGTTTTCAGGCGCATTTCATGGTTTACATCCCGCGGGCAGGACTTTTCAGGGAGTGAATGCGCGGGATGCTGGGCTGGGAGAAGGGAGGACTCTGTCTATTCAAATAAAGGCAGTGTTGGGGACTTTAATGAATTAAATAAAAGGGAGAAAAAAGCAGCATCAATCAAAAGGGGGGAAAAAAACAGGATAATGCACGCAACAAATACTTCCCCCAAGTATTATTTCCTTCTATACATTCTTCCCCCACCCCCTTCCCCTTCTTTCTTTCTGGTTTTTAGTACGTTTTCTTTCCAGCTTTGCTGTGACCTCCATCCGCCTCCTCTTCCCTTGGCGCCGCCTCGTTTCCTTGCCGGCTCAGATTGCCTTAAAATACCCGATTCAGCAGAAAAAAAACAAAAAAAAAAGCTTTCTGGCCTGGATGGCAGAGGGGAGAGAGAGGAGGGTGCCGGGGCTTGGTGGGGAGGAGCGTGCTGGGACCACACAGCTGGACACTAATCCCATTAGTTGGAGGCAAAGAGAAGGAGGAGAGGCTTGGCCAGCCCTCTAACGAGAAAAGGACTTAACGAGCTGGGCTGGAGTACGCAGGGGAGATGCTGCATGGGAGCCAGCTGGGAAAACCTCCAGGAGTTTTGCTATCAAGATGTGTCCCAAAGAGAGGGGGCGGCAAGCTTGGAAGTTCATAATGAACTTTTCAGGCCTTTTCTGGGTTCCCCGTTGGGTGCCGAGGGGGTGGTGGGACATGTACCCCTTCCTGGTGCTGCATGGGCTGGGCTTAACAAGGCACTGCTGTAGGTAGGGTCTCCAAGACACAAACCCTTTTATTAGGAACTTGGTGTCGGCGGAGGCTCGGTGATAAATGATTTGTCACGGACACTTTTTTTTTTTTTTTTTTAAAAGGTGCCCTTATTTTGTTGCCAGAAATGTAGATGCCAGGCTTTTCATCAAACAGCGCCGTGTCCATCCTGGGAAGCTGCCATGAGGATGACTGCCCCTTTTGTGCACCTAAGAGCTTCCTCGCAGGCTGCCTTCCCTGCGAGCTCCTGTGTGTTCCCAGCCTGCTGTTCCCTTCTCGGCTCAGAGGCTGCACAGGGATTTTGGGTCAGGTTGAGGCGAGTGGCACTAGATGGATCACAGGCTTGGAAAACGTGTCCTATATTCAACATATTCTCACTTTCTTCCTTGCAGTCTTCTGATGGTAAGCTTGATGTGAGCTTGACCTTTTTGAGTTGCTTGCCAGCCTCAGCACCAAAAATCAAAGGTTTGGCTTTCCCAAATGCCTTTGTCATCGCTTGCCTTGCATGCTGGAGAAAGCACATCTCAGCACGTCTCCTTGCTCCGAACCAAGCATCACTGTGCCGACCCTAGCAAAACCTGGCCCGTCCTCTGACGCTGGGCTGAATATTTGGTGACTGGGGGAATTACAGAATCATTGAATGTTGTGAGTTGGAAGGGACCCACAAGGATCATCGAGTCCAACTCCTGTCCCTGCACAGGGCAATCCCAAGATTCAGACCATGTGTCTGAGGGCACATGTTGGCCAAATGCTTCTGGAATCTTGTCAGGCTTGGTGCCATGAGCACCTCCCTGGGGAGCCTGTTCCAGTGCTCCACCACCCTCTGCCTGAGGAACCTTTTCCTGATGTCCAACCTCACCCTCCCCTGGCACACCTTCCTGCCATTTCCCCTGGTCCTGGCGTTGGTCACCAGAGAGAAGAGATCAGTGCCTGCCCCTCCTCTTCCCCTTGTGAGGAAGTTCTAGACCGTGATGAGATCTCCTCTCAGTCTCCTCTTCTCCAGGCTGAACAAACCAAGTGACTTCAGCCTCTCTTCATATGGCTTCCCCTCTAAACTCTTCATCAATTTTGTGGCCTCCTCTGGACACTCTCCAGTTGCTCTTTTCCCGTCTTGCTTGCTGCCCATAGCAGGGATTGTGATATTATCAAAGCAAAATTAGCACCCCCCAGCCACAGTGGCTGCTGTGTGCCAGGGCTGAAGGGTGGGAGACGGGCTGGGAACCAGCAGGGGGTCCAGTGTTTTGTGTCCAGCTTTGCTTTTCAGCCTCTTGTCATTCAGTTGAGCTCCATGAGAAGGAATTACCCAATTAAGCCCAGGGTTGTGTTGGCCGTTCAAAAGCCCAGGCATAGTTGTCTCCTCCACTGCTTGCCCCTGATGCTCTCAAAGCTGGAGCTGACCCCATTTGGAGGAGACAAGCTGAGTTTATGGGCTTAGTTAAGCCCAGCCCTGGTATCAGCTGGTTTGCTGGGGTTTTTGTAGGATATTGCCCATGATTTGGTTAAGGATGCAAAGGTACTTGGTGTTTTCCTATTGTTTCAGGTTACTAAGGAAACCCTAATGAGTCAGAGTCCTCTCCAGGCTGGGACTTGCCCGGCTCCCCTCCAGCACATTGGCTGAATTATTGGTCCCAGGGGCTGAGTGACAAAGAGTGCTCCTGAGACCCCGCAGAGGAGAGTGTTAGGGGGAAAAAATCAGTCCTCTGGCTTTAATTTTAACCTGGGATTATATGAAAAGACAAGCCAGAGTCTGGATTGCTCAAGACACTGTTTTGCTGAGCTTGGTGCCATTTTAGGAGGGAGGCTAATCTAAAATAATGGGCAAATTATAATAGATTAATATGCATAAAAAATAGTTAGTATATATAAATTAATATATTATATATAACACATCCTTCTGGTGTGTGGGTTTGTTTTGGGGTAGTCCATGAGCCATCTCCTTGCTGACTGATCATAACAAAAAATACCTCTGATGTCTCTGACGCATGCACACGCGTTTTCCCTTCCCCTGTATAGACTCCCGTGTTTGTTGCTATGTTTTTGGGACAACAGAGCCTGTTGCGTAGAGAGTCGTGATAAAATCTATAGTCTTGTTCTGTGGAGCAAACCTCCCCTGTCCTCCTTTCCTCTGTATTGAAAACGTGGGTAACGTGGGTCAGCCCGTGCAGAGGGTGGTCTACATCCCTGCCAGGGGTGCAAGTGCATGTAGCAAGCCCCATAATGTGGTCGGGAGGACTTTTGCCTCTGTTCCAGCCCCCTCAGCTCCAGCAAATGGGCTTGGGGTGAATCCACCAGTGCAAAAACTGAGCGAGGGAATAAAAGAAAGGAGCTTAAAGATGACTTGGCTGTTCTGAGTAAGCGATCTGGGGTTTTGAAATGTCAGCTATTCTGCTGGTTTGGCAAATTCTTCTCGTGTCTCTCTCTTTTGTTTTCTTTCCCTGAAGAACGGCAAGGTCTAGACGTTGCCAGTGCGGTTTGCTGTCGAGATCTGGTGTCTGGGGCTGCAGACTCGGGGCTGGCCAGACTTGCAGGGATTTAGGTAGGCAGCTTTGCTCGCTCCTGGCGCCAGCGAGGGTCTTGGGCGGGGTTGGGGGGTGAACCATGCACTTTGCAAATTCATTGAGCGTTTTGGAGAGGATGCACAGGGTTTTAATGTCCCTTTCACTCTTTGTAAAGCTTAGCGTCGTCCCCTGGGCGTTGCAGGGCTGGGGGCTTTGGAGGTGCCTGCGAGGGTCCTGTGGGCTGGTTGTTCTTGCTGGTTTGCCCTTAACACACAGCTAGCCTTAAGGGCTGGGCTTTTTTAGGAGAAAAAGAAATCCTCTTTTAAATGAAATAGGAGAGTATTTCTTGCCAGGTGACAGTATTATACAGGCTGGGCATCTAACGACGTGGGCGAGAGGGATAAGATCTTTATCCCATCTGTCTTCAGGGAGGTGGGTCCCTTTACGGAGCCCTTTGCTGAGCAGGTGTTTTCTGGAGGGATTTTCTTTGAAGATGTTGACTCACTTCATGGCACCCGCAGAGGGCAGGGGGAGTTGTGCCAAGCCTACAAACTGCTCTCCAGGCCCATTTCCATCCCCTCTACCATCTTGAACCAGCTCCAGGGTGGGCTGATGAGCAGCAAGCACTGAGGCCTTTTTATTTTATTTTATTATTTTTTTAATCAATTATTTAAATCTGTCTATTAAGGGAAGTCTGTAGCCTTGGGCAATCTGGTTCCACATCTGCTTTTCTGAATTAAGGTCACTGCTGAGCTGGTATCTGTTAGGTACAGATCCTAGCCTAAATGCTGCCTCCCCTAGATGAAACAGGGTTTAGGCTTAACCCTTTGGTTCAGAGGCTGGAGGGATACCTAGTCCCCACTGGCTGGGGGAGAGTGGGATTTAGCCGGGAAGGGAGAGGTCTGCACGTCTCCCTGGGATGCTCCAGGTCATGGCAAGGTCAGGCAGTGGCTTGGCTGGGAGCTCCAGCTGGTGGAGATGTCCCTAAGGCAGGAATATGGCTCATCCTGATGGATCGAGGGGTCCTTGGGAGCAGTGAGCAAGCAGGAGAGTGCTGGTGGATGACGCTGAGGTGCTGGCTGAAAAGGAGGCTCAATGATGGCTCGTTACATACAAGGGCAGGGAGTGACCGAACAAGGGGTGACGGCTTTAAACTGGAAGAGGGGAGACTGAGATGAGAACTGAGGAAAAAATTCTTTCCTGTGAGGGTGAGGAGGAGGAGAGCTTGCTTGAAGCCAGCTACATAGGCAGTGGGATGCTTCTGGGGATGAAGGGAAAAAGGAGACACTTGGAAATGGAGGATATTACAGGGGTGTGCCTTATAAACTGACTTTAAACTGGAAGAGGGGACATTGAGATGAGATCTGAGGAAAAAATTCTTTCCTGTGAGGGTGAGGAGGAGGAGAGCTTGCTTGAAGCCAGCTACATAGGCAGTGGGATGCTTCTGGGGATGGCCAGGTTGGATGAGGCTTTGAGCAACCTGGTCTAGTGGGGGGTGTCCCTGCTGATGGCAGGGGGATTGGAACTGGATGATCTTTAAGGTCCCTTCCAACCCAAACCATTCTGTGATTCTATGAGTGATGCCTTAGCTCCCGACAAGTGCTGGTAGTGAAGGAAAATGCATAAAGATTTGGGAAGGTGAAGGAAATGGCCGTGTTTTCCCGTTTGTTCCCCTGAGCTATCCCACAGGTCCAGCTGTCTGGCTCTTCAGGGCCTATAGCCTGAAAAATACAGCATATTTTTCATTTCTTCCTCTCTCCCCCTTTTATATTGCCTGCCATACGACACAACCTTCCTCCCAACCCCACATGTCCCCCCCCCAAAAAAAAAGAGTTAGCATGGGAAGAAATCCATCGTATTCTCATTATTCTTACAAAATACTGGTGCGGCATGAAGGAGCATCCCAAGCACAGTGGGCAGGGATGAGGTGAAGATGGGTTGTGCTGCGTTACCTTTCCATGCTGCTGAAGCAATGACCCCACAGGGCTTACAGGCTGTGCGGCCAAAGGGATGTGTTAATGGGGATGGAGTGGTGATTTATTTATTGATTTATTTTTTTTTTAAATCAATTTTGCTGCATTCAAGATGTGCATCACCTCTCTGCAAAGGTTGGAGATGCTCCACGGGAGTATTTGTTGTCATGGGGAAATGTTAATGCTGGGTTTCTGGGTTTAAAAATGGTCTGAGTGGCTATTTCAAACTGAAGCACAGCCTCTAAATTTCATAAAGCACTCATGCAGTCTGGAAAATGTCAGACTGGATGTGGGTAGCACTAAAGGGGCAGTTGTCACCCAACCCTCGAGTTCAAAAGTAAGCCTTAAAAAAAGAAAAAAAGAGGAATGGGGGGAAAAAAGACAAAAGCTCCATAAGTCTGTCTGTATAATATTCATCTAGTCTGGAAAGCTGTGATAGGACCGAGGTAAATTATTTTTCCCTTGGACAAAGTTTAATTTAAACTTTAATTCTAGTCAATATTAAAATTGGTTTTAATTTTACTTCCTCGACTTCTGAACTGAACCCCCATTTGTGGCAGCGTTCATTTTGGAGACATTTGGGGAATAAGAAAGTCCCGTTCTCTAAAAATCAGTATTTTTTTGTCTGAGCTGTATTTTCACATGTGCTGTGAAGGCTGGTGCAGGATCTCCTGTGCTTGCATGGGTTTACAGCTGCTGGCTCAGTTCCTCCCTTGGTAACCGACTGTCACCTTGCTCAGCTCTCAGGAACCTTTCTCGTCTGGATGTCTTCTTTTGATAGCAATTAGGAGCAGAATTTGTTTATTCATCCTAGAAACACAGAAGGAAAAGGTTATAGCTCCTTATTTCCTTTGCAAAGTCATTTTTAATAGCCGACATTGATAGAGATCTTATTGACTCATGAGTCCTCCCTCTTCTTTTCATTGTATTGTCTTCTCCTGGGGTTTTGGAAGCGGTAGGTCAACTTTGACTCACTGGTATAACTGAGTAATGCCCTTGCTTTGATAAGATGGCTTACCTCTTCCCAAAAAGCCATTTTTTCTTTCCAACCAAACACAAGGGTGCTGGAGTCCAAAGTGTTTCCTTCCATCTGAGGAATTCATACTCTGAAGGGGGCAGTGACTCATTGCGAGATGCTTGGTGGTGGAGGCAGCCCTTGTGGGAAATGTAGCCCTCCACTCTCTTGATGGGATGAATGATGTCATTGACCATCTGAGCCACTCATCCTGGGAAAATTTGGCTTATTCCAGCTTGGCTGTTTTGTTTTGTGGTTTTTACACATGGAGATGGGAGGAGGGAGAGATGAGATCTTTGCACCTGGTCTTGCGCGGTCTTGGAAAGTGAGGTAGGATGCTGAACGTGGGAGCGTCGAGGACAAAAGGGGCTTGAGAGCTGGGATGGTCTAAAGTTCTCTGTTTTATTTCTCTTCCCTCTTCAGGTGGATGAAATTTATCACGATGAGTCCCTGGGTGTTCACATCAACATCGTGCTGGTCAGGATGATCATGGTGGGATACCGCCAGGTAAATATAGCACTCGGACCTGGCGAGGAGGAGATACTGTTCAGGGTTTTTCAGACGCTTTCCTCGCTTGAGCTCTGCTGTGGGAGGCCATGATCAGCATTTATCTGCTTGCTCTGGGGTGGGGGAAAAACCGTGAGAGGCTTCCTCAGAAGCTCCAAGGTGGCTAGAGGTGATGGGACAAAGGTGGTTTCCTAAATGGGCAGGAACTGGATGTTAGTGAGGAAGGGCCAAGGCCAGGATCTCCTGTGTCCCAGCCTTGACTCAGAAGCTCTGGAAGGCTTTGCTGGCTGTCCTGCAGCTCTCAGGTGGTTTGGGCGCAGGCAGAAAAAGCTCGGGAAGGTTTCATGTGGTTTCTCAGGTTGCATTTGTTTTTTAGGACTTGTTTGGGCTTGGCAGCCAAAAGAATTTTCTTTAAAACGATGTGATTTGCTATATTTCTTGTGACAAGCCCTTATCCTACGTGAAGCATTCTAACAGGGCATTTGTGAGTCAACACGGTGATGTTTGTGTGTGTGGTCCACAAATAAACCCCATTAGGTCTCGGAAAAACTGCTTGTTACAGAAATCTGCTTGGCTGTCAGAAACCAAATACATCCTAGAGACCCAGGGATGGTTCTCAGGAGCAGGGACAAGGATGGAGGCTGGCTTGTTTTTGGAGGCTCCTAGGAGACCAGGAATGTCATCTCCACCCAAGAAAGCCAATAATATGTCTGGCTTGGTGTTTTTGCTCTGGGCTAGAGGATGATATACGGAGGGGAAGGGACTCAGAGCTGTGATGTTACAGCCAGTAACTGAAAGGATGAGAACCGAAGGGCTCTGTTTAGGATGATTTATCCTCCCAAAAGCCTGTGTCAGAGGCAGCCGCTTTGTCTGGCTACGTCACTGCTTGGGTTTGGGGGATGATGTTGGAAGTGATGAACAGATGTTTGAATCCAGGTGAGATCTCAGCTCACCACTGTTTAGGTGAGCTGATGCTTCCTGAGTGAGTCCTCCTGTGACTTCTTGTCTCCCACCTTGCACTTTGTAGGATAAAACCTCTGTGGCTTCCACTTACGGGCCAGGGGAAGGGTAATATTTCTTACCTTTGTTCCCACTGCTGCGGCTCAGCAGGTACCTGCCTGAGAAAATACTTTCTTTTATAGAGCATCATTTATTTATAGAACATCATTTTGCAAAATGCTAATTTTGAACAAAAAAAAAGAAGATGAAGGACAAGGTAACTGCTATAAACTAGTTCTGGACACTTCCACCTATTTTCTTCTGGAGTCTCAGTCCCTGTGGGTCAAGTTTTACAGGGGAGCGTTGCTCTGCTCATTGCTGAGCATCAGCATCTCATGATGTCTCGACAAGGAGCCCGTGCAGGAGCTGACAATCTGAATCCTCTTTGCTTCGCAGCTGCTCTCCTCTTTATATACTGCTGTCCTGAGCATTTGTGTGACCGAAGAGGGTCATATACCCTCCTGTACCAGACCACATCCATTTTTGGGAGTTATTTCTTTGCTATTTTAAAGTAAAAAGGTGCAGTTTATTTTATTTTTAAATAAAAAGGTGTCTTTTTTTAAATAAAAAGGACATTGTTTCTTCTACTGATGGAGAAGGACTGCTTAGGAGTATTTCCAATACCAAAACTCTTGGCAGGTTCCCTCTCCCCCACTAACTTACTCATCTTTTTTTTTTTTTTCCTTTTTCTTTTTTTTAAAAAAATCTTTACCCAGTCAGTAAGCCTGATAGAGCGAGGGAATCCATCTCGGAGCCTGGAGCAGGTCTGCCGCTGGGCTCACTCACAGCAGCGCTCCGACCCGCAGCACGCCGAGTACCACGATCACGCCGTGTTCCTCACCAGGCAAGATTTTGGTCCCGCAGGTATGCAAGGTACTGTATTTATCTCGATCAGGTATGTGCAGTTTGCTGGGGGAAAGCCAGCGAGGGGAGAGGATTTCTTGCAAACACAGTCTGTTTCTTAGCCAGCAAGGTCTGGAAAAAGGTTACAAAAATTGGTATTTCTTTAAAGTGAAGCAGAAGAAAGACAGAATTAATCCAGAGCATCAACCTGAACGGATAAAAAAAAAATCTTTATTCATTCTGCCCTTTGGTTTCATCACCAATCTTCCCCTTGTCCCAAAGTGCCCTGAACAGTTTGAAAATAACATAAAAAATGATAGAGTACTACAGGGAGCTTCATGGGGCTAGTCAGTCCTTTCTGTCCTCTGGAGGACCTTTAAAACCTGGTTTCACATGGATGGGTTTCTTGGCCCTCTTAGGGCTGGACATGGGAGCATTGAGTAAACCCTGAGCCAAAGAGGAGGTCAGAAGGAGTGATGGCATTATTCCCCTCATCCTCTTGGTGCAGAGGCTGTGCTGACATGGTCTGAAAAGTTAAAAAAATAAGTTGTGGGAAAAGCTTCTGGCATTTCACAGCTCTGTTAAAAAGGTGGATGATTTGGTGACATCATGAGAAGTGACTTCTCCCAGTTCTCCTGAGCCTGCTGCCTCCAAATTGCCACCTTCTGCTTCCCACACTGCTGGCAAGGTCTGAATTTCCCATCGGGAGGCTCCCTTTGATGCCACAAACACGCTGGTAATGTCACACTGACTTGTAGCATGAGTCCTTCTGATGCACCTGGGCGGAAGGAGAGATGGAGAAGGAGTCCTGTCCTCACCTCAGTTACCTTCCTGGAAAGGTTCTCCCTGCAGCAGGGGATGAACCACAGGAGACAACCATCTGGAAGCCCTCTTGAATGAGCTGTTGGCCATCAAAGAGCAGAGCTTGGGTTGCGCCAACAGCCTCCCTGCTGAGCCGTTGACCTGCCTTGGGGACCTCATCCGGAGTCACACAGCAGAGTGGGTGAAATACCAGATTTTGTTTTGTTTTTCTAGACCCTTCCTGGCAAAGTGACTGTGTCCAAAGGCATTGGTGAGAGGACCTTTTTTGGCATGTCTGCAGAAGGGGGAGACTGGGCTCCGCCTTGTTGGGAAGGAGTTGTGAGATCGATGGAGTAGCCCTGCTCTAGGGATGCTCGTTCCAGCTCCTTCCGCTTTTCCCTGTGGATCTGCCTCCCTGCTTTTCACACATCTCTGGGACGGATGTTTGCCTTCTGCAGAAGTCCCTGTGGCTGCCTTGTCCTTGCCTGGCTGTGTTGCACGGCACAAGGTGTGGGTGCTCCTCACCCATTGGGAGCTGCCCTCTTGCTGGGCTGCTGGAACAGTAACACCTTGCTTACTCTTGCCTCTTTTCCTCAAAACAATGTCCTTTTAGCTCTATACCATCTCTTTTCAGTTCAGGGCTATGTGCAATGAAGGACCAGACTGTGGCACCTCCAATACTTGCTTATGACATACATTCACTGGTGGTATCTAAGCAGCTTGCTGAGGTGATGGCAAACACCTGCTGTCTTCTTTAGTCACTGCTGTAGGGTGTATGTGCCAGTTGGGGAGCATCTGCCCTGCTCATATATACACTGAAGCTGAGCTGAAGGCAGAGGTGGTCTTGCCCTGAAGACCCTACAACCTAAATGAACAAGCTGGGAGAAAGGAAACCTTTGAGGATGAAGTCCTTCAAGTCACAGGGGCCTGGGAATGAAGCCTAAATGTCAAGGCTGTGCTTAGTTTGATGCTTCATCACTCCTTACAGTTGTGTGCCCAATTAGCAATGGAGATGAGGCAGAATTGGACTCATTAACCCACGTGGTCTTCTTAGCCTAGGCTATTTCTATGCCGGCAAGCCAACCATGCTCCATCCCCATGTCCCTGCCAGACATGGCTCTTACCTTCCCCTGTGTCATGTCACCTCCCTCCCCTTGGCCAGTAAACCAGACCAGCATCTGGTCTAGCATGGCACTGGTTGCAAGTCCTTGCAAAGCGTTGCAGTCTTGCGGCGTAGCTCTTCTCTGTTGCAGGTCCAAGCTCAGCCCTGAGGAGGTTTACAAAAACTTCTCAGTGCTGGCAACAGCCCTGCTCATGGCATCTCTTAATGGGGATGGGAGCAATTGTGGCCAACACAGAGAAATGGTGGTCCGTGTATAAGGTCGGAGAGACTGAGAGCAGGTAGGAAATGTCCATGAAGAAGAATAAAGTGCATTTGGAGGAAGCAAGAGACTGGCTGGTATGGTGAGGATATGCCAGTTCTCCTGTGTTTGTGTCTGGTAAGTGTAGTGTAATCTAGTCTTTACCAATTAAGTATTTTCCAGGTGGTTGCTTCTTGCCAGCATTCTCCTGTGGGCAAGCCTTTCTACTTCTTCCAGTTCTCACTGGGGTCTTAATTATGAAAGACCAGTGTCTGCCTTCCTGAGCATCCGCCTTTTCATATTCCTTTGTCCCATCTCCTGTCTAGATATCCAGAGCCTCTTTGGTTGGGAACATGTCCCATTTTCATCCTAGACAAAATATATTTGCTCTTCCCTTGTACAGAAAACTTTCCACATCTTTGCTCTTTCTTGTGGAAAGTTTCATGGAAGGGGGAAGAAAAAAAAATCTTTTAAAGCGATTTATCCAGGATTTGGCTCATTACTGTATGGGCAAACCCAATTATCTGATTGTCTCGCTCAAGCTCTTTGTTTTACCTGTTACCTTCTGCCTTCCTTTTGACTGCAGTACCCGTTGAGCACGTCGTTTCTCTGCTCTCTTTCTTAAGGTGTTTTAATTTATTTGTTCATTGGAGGAAGTCTTTTGCCCACTTGAACGTGGGGAAGATGAAATACAAACGCTTCCCCCAGTAAATAATATCTTGAATGTATTTATTGAAGCTGCGTTGAGAAGATCCTTGTCATTGAGGAGGTTTTTGTGAGGTTATGTGGTGCTTTGCAGGCAGAAGTGAACTCACTCGGCATGTAAGGGGACTCGGGTATTTATTTAAACTTGGGCTTTTTGCTCAGCAACTTGGGTTCACCTCCTTCGCTTGGAGGAGAGGCAAAAATGTATCCATCACTTCCCACAAAATACCATGTGAGTGAGCCCTTCAAAGGTTCATGTCTGGGCTTGTTTTGAAAAATTAAATTATTATGATGAGAGAAGTTTCCTTTACAAGTTCCAGTGCAGATGGACACCCTGGAAAATTTGTGCTCAGCTGATGAATAGAAATACCGAGGCAAATGCCCTCCCCAAACCCCCTTGGTTTTGCCTTATTCCTGGGGCAATGGTAATTTCTGGGTGTCCAGTGGTGCAGCAGCAACCTGTCCTTGTCTCATCAGGCATCTGATCCGCTCAGTGTGGCTGCAGAGTCAATTCCTGTTGACTTTAGGGCAGAGCTGTGGGAAACCTTTTATTTTTTTTGCTTTAATCTCTTGTCTTTGGCCATCTGCATGGTGCTGGGACCCAAGTGACCGATGATGATGGCGGTGGGTGAGCTCAGCGGACCCTGTATTTTGGCTGGGGTGCGTGCAGGAGGGCAGGTGTAGGGGTGTGCCTCCACTCTCAGCTCGTCAGCACCCTTCTCCTGCAGCTCAGCTTCCTCTTTGAGCATCCCTATCCGCAGGGCAGAGTTATCCAGCATGGGCCTGCCCTGCTTTTGCCTCTTGGACCTCTAAGTCCTTCCTTCACTAACTTCCTTTCCCTTGATGCCAAAAAGGGTCAGTCTTTAAAAAAAACAAAAAAAAATAAATTGGAAAGTTTATTCTAGGAGGTGTCGAGGAATTAATTGAATTGGACAGAAATACTGTGAGGAAAAACCAGGAAAATAAATGAAAATCGAGATGAGGCATTGCTGAATGGGTGGGGGGAAGGCTTCCCTGCCCGCAGCTGCCCCACTGCACTGCACTTGATCGAGGGCTGAGGTCTGGGCGGTGCATGGTCCTCCCTGTGCCCGGGGCTGGTGTGGGTGCATGTGCGGGTGCATGGCAGGGGTCCCCTGTAGCCTGTGGTCAGTGAGGCTCTGCTTTTGGCAGGGCTCTGGGGACACCTCATGCCTTTCCTTCTCTTTCTTCCTTTCTTCTTTTTTTTTTTTTTTTTAAATAAAGAAGAATGTGGGGGCTGCCATTTCTGGGCTGGGAGGTGGTGGTCACCGGCACTGGTAAAGCACCCATGGGGTCCCTTGGCTGCCCTCACTGCCCTGGGTGTGTTGGCATGAGGGCAGAGAGGTGCCAGCAGGCCTCGGCATAACATCAGCCTACTCTTGGCACTGGCAGCCGGGATGGTCATACTGGTGAGCAAGTCAGGTCCAAGTGACCTGGGCAGCTCCTCCTCTTCAGCGCCTTCCTCTTTGTTTTCTGCTCCTGTTGCAGTGAAGCCAGGCTGTAGGGGGTTTTTATTAATTTTTCATTTTTTCCCCCCTCTCTCAAAGGTTTTCTCTCTCCTCTCGTCCTCTCTCCTTCCTTTTTCTCTTGCCCCAGGCTATGCGCCGGTGACTGGGATGTGCCACCCACTGCGTAGCTGTACCCTCAACCATGAAGACGGGTTCTCCTCAGCGTTTGTCGTCGCCCATGAGACTGGCCACGTGTAAGTCACCAGGGCAGACCTGGCTGTCCCCTTCGTTGGAGAGACAAGTGTGGTGGTGTTGATGATGCTTTGCAAAGGGACTTCCTGCAGGTGCAAGTGTCCTCACCACTGCAGCACAGATGGGCTGGTGTAAATCCCCTGGGAACCCAACTTTACACCGGCTTTTCCCACCAGGTTAGGCATGGAGCATGATGGCCAGGGCAACCGCTGCGCTGATGAGACCAGCATGGGGAGCATCATGGCACCACTGGTCCAGGCTGCCTTCCACCGCTACCACTGGTCCCGCTGCAGCAAGCAGGAGCTCAACCGCTACATTCAGTAAGTCATCACTCTCTCCAACTCCCTGAAAGGAGGGTCTAGAGAGGTGGGGGTGGGTCTGTTCAACCAAGGAACAAGTGACAGGACAAGAGGAAATGGTCTCAAGTTGCACCAAGGGCAGTTGAGATTGGATGTGAGGAAGAATTTATTTCCTGAAAGGGTTCTCAGGCATTGGAAGGGGTTGCCCAGGGCAGTGGTGGAGTCCCCATCCCTGGAGGGATTGAAGAGTCGTGTAGACATAGTGCTGAGGGACATGGGTTAGTCGGGGACTTCTCAGTGTTGGGTTAATGATTGGACTCGATGACCTTAAAGGGCTTTTCCAATCAAGGCGCTTCTGGGATTCTGTGATTCAGTTTTAACCAGGAGGGGATGTTCTCCCTTAGGATGGTGTGACTGCTCACATTTGGTAACAAGCAGCTCCCGCATGAAGCAAGGGATGGGCAGGTCCCCATTGGGATTGCTTGTTTTGGCCAGCAAAAATGCGTCCTGGGAGGTTATTTTCCCTTTTTCTTCTACTAACAACTTTGATTCCTTGCACAAGCCTGAATTGGTTTTGGGCTGCGGAGGCTGGAGACAAATAGGAGCCTGATAGAAGCTGGAAATGTCAACGGAGCAAGACCTCTTTGCAGGTGGAGCACAGACCCAGATCTCAAATACTTTTGCTATTTGCTTTGGGAAACCCGTGTGTTTCCCAGTAGTTTATAAACTGGTTTTGCTGCATAATAAAAAGGTGTAGAAACAGGCCAGCAGTTTTCTGTGCGTCAGGGCCAAGCTGAGTCACAGGGAAGCAGGTGGCAGTGGTGGTACCTACCAGCACCAAGGTGCCCTGTTCCCTAGGGAGCTGCAGGCAGAGGAGGGATGCTTGTCTTTGAGGGACTCTGTGCAGTTGTTCTGTGCTGAAAACATGTTTTCCAGTGGTGGGTAGTTAGCATCAGTGCCAGGAGAATTCAGATTTCTCCGTATCCGAATCTGGGGAGAGGGCTGGAGATGAGGGAAGGGGTGAAGGAGGGAAGTCCTCTGTGTCTGACTCTGCTTCACCCCTGTGTCTCTGCAGCTCCTACGACTGCCTCTTGGATGACCCCTTTGAGCACCAGTGGCCCACGTTACCCAAGCTGCCAGGCATTAACTACTCCATGGATGAGCAGTGCCGCTTTGACTTCGGTGTGGGCTACAAAACGTGCACGGCGGTGAGTACGGAGCCCATACAGGTTGTATGCCCCTATCGCCCCACCAGGACCCCCAGCTGGGTGCTGCAGGGGCGAGGAGGGGTGTCACCAGCTCGCCGGGGCTCCCCACTGCTGTCCCAGCCCAGCTCCTCTGTGCTCCCCAGTTCCGCACCTTCGACCCCTGCAAGCAGCTGTGGTGCAGCCACCCTGACAACCCCTACTTCTGCAAGACCAAGAAGGGGCCACCCTTGGATGGGACTGAGTGCTCTCCAGGCAAGGTAGGGGCTGGTTCTACTTGCCCCCTTCTTGGGAGGGACAGGGACACCCATGAGGGCAGCAGGCAGTGGGTACCCAGTTTTTAGCTGGTGTTATTCCTTATTTTCCCCAGTTTGCACTCAGATGAGGACTTTTTCTTCTCATCCACCTGCTTCTGCAGAGAAGCAGGATTCGTTCTGTCACCTGGCAAAATGATGTCATTGCACATCCAGCCTCATGATGTCGTCAGGCTTTTACCTTAGGCATGCCTGTTAGCACAGTGTGAAAGCACGGATACGTTGGAAATGCTGCTGGGCCACATAGTTTTCTGGGTGGTTCTTTGCTGGAGAATGGATGAGCATAAATTATCCAACAACTTTTCATGAGTTTCACAGAATGGTAGGGGTTGGAAGGGACCTCTGGAGATCATCTAGTCCAAATCTAGATCATCTAGTTTCTGTATGAATCCCAGCAATCTTGCTGAAAATGCTGCCTCCTCGAGTGCTCGAGTGACCGTTTGCCAAAAGCTTCCAAAATGAGGCTTTTTGAAACGCATAGAGATGGTTGCATGTTGTGCTGGCACATGGTTCCAGGGGACGGCAACGTCTGGACTGGCAGGTCCTTCCTTCAGGCTGTGATGAACATGAGCTAGGGAGCGTTTTGCCTCTTTGGGGACCTTCCGTGTGTCTTTTGTAGTGGTCACGGAAGGCACCGTTGTCTAGGCACCGTTGTCTTTTCCCCATGGCTGGAGTTAAACTCCAGGTCTGGGTGCCCATGGGGTCACCCAGCAGCTTTGTGCCAGATGTGACCTGCGTGCCTGGGAAGAATAGTGGAGCTCTGGATCTCATTTACCAAAATGCCCAGCAGCTTGCTGTTGTCCTCCTTGCAAAAGTTTGGGTTCATCCTCCCTGTGCCAGCAGGGAGACATCCCCAGGGCTGATCCAGTGTTGGACCCAGGAGTAATTCAGTGCCTGCCCAAGGATCTGTGTGGGTCAGGTGAGGCAGTTTATGATTTAAAGTCCAGGAATTAAAAAATTTGATGTTAGGGAA
>NW_010295601.1:21372-26724 GCF_000700745.2 Antrostomus carolinensis
GATGCCTCGGGGCTTGTGTCTTCAGCAACTTTTTGCACATTTTTTTTTAGTGTGTTTATGCAGCTGCAGGGTCTTCTT
The DNA here is from genome assembly GCF_000700745.2 of Antrostomus carolinensis. Taxonomy (NCBI): domain Eukaryota; kingdom Metazoa; phylum Chordata; class Aves; order Caprimulgiformes; family Caprimulgidae; genus Antrostomus; species Antrostomus carolinensis. The sequence continues at coordinate 21,451 of NW_010295601.1, forward strand.
GCCTGATCCGAAGCACGGATGTGCTGGGAGCCTGCCCTGCTTATCCCTGCTCCTCTGCTGCATTTTCTGCTGCAAGTCCTGGTGCTGGAGCTGTGCTGGGCTCTCGGAGCAAAGCCGTGGGCTGCTTGTACTCCTGGGTTGGTCATGCTTGTCCCCAAGCCAGCCTGGAGGGTGGCCCTGCTGTTGCATTCCCAGGAACCACTCCTGGTCCTGCTGCTGATGGGTGGGATATGGTCAAGGGCCACAAAAATGATCAAAGGACTGGAACACCTCTCCTGTGAAGATAGGCTGAGAGAGTTGGGGTTGTTCAGCCTAGAGAAGAGAAGGCTCCAGTACCTGAAAGATGTCTGTAAGAAAGCTGGGGAAGAACTGTTCACAAGGGCATGTAGCAATAGGACGAGGGGCAATGGTTTTAAACTAGAAAAGGGGAGATTTAAATTGGATATTAGGAAAAAGTTCTTCAATATGAAGGTGGTGGATCATTGGAACAGGTTGCCCAGAGAAGTAGTGGAGGCCCCATCCCTGGAGATATTCAGGGTCAGGCTTGATGGGGCTCTGAGCAACCTGCTCTAGTAAAGATGTCCCTGCTCACTGCAGGGGAGTTGGACTAGATGACCTTTGAAGGTCCCTTCCAAACCAATACATTCTATGATGATGATTCTGTGATGATGAAGAGCACCTTCCTCTCCTGCTTTACAAACTGTGGGCTGTTTTTGTAGTGCCAGAGGGCTCTCTCCACTGGTGCTCAGTGCTTTGGAAGAGGCAGGGGCGTGGAGCTCACCCCTCTTTCTCCTCCCTTCCAGTGGTGCTTCAAGGGTCACTGCATCTGGAAGACATCAGAGCAGCCTTACAGCCAGGACGGCAGCTGGAGCTCCTGGTCCAAGTTTGGCTCGTGCTCCAGGACCTGCGGTGGAGGCGTGCGCTCTCGCAGCCGGAGCTGCGACAATCCACCGTACGTTTGGCTTCCACCTCCCTCCTTTTAGTGGGGGTAAAACTGGAAGTGGCTGAGAGCGACAAGTTCCTCGCTCTTCCCCTTGTGTCAGCAGGGACGAGGACGTCTGCTCCTGCCCAGGCTGTGTCGTGCATTTGGGCGCTGAGCTGCGTCACCTTTGAACATCTTCCCAAACCCCCCCTGCTTTATTTTCCAGCCCGGCGTACAGCGGGCGCCACTGCCCAGGAGCCACCTACGAGTACCAAGTGTGCAACACTGAGGAGTGCCCAGGGCCCTACCAAGATTTCCGTGCCCAACAGTGCTCCAAGCGCAACTCCTACTACACCCACCAGAACAGCAAGCATGCCTGGCTTCCCTATGAGCATCACGATGGTGAGTGGTGGTAGGTCCTAGCAAGGGAGTAGTGGCCAAGTTGCCTTCTCTCCCAGAGGAAGCCACGCTTGTGGGCATCACCGTGGGATGGAGACTGTGCCAGCTGCACAGACATGGGGCTGAGGAAAGCTCCTGAGCTGGAAACTAGAGTGCAATAAGCCAGCATCAAGCAAGCAGGTCTTTAAAATCAATCTCCTGTGCTTGTCCTCAGGTGCCATGTAGAGAAACCCAGGCCTTGCTCTGGTTCCTGCTGTCTTGAAGAGCAGCAGGTGTGGGCTGAGATCAGCCCATGTTGAAACTTCTCCCTGCTCCTCCTGTGCTAGTAAGAGGAGAACCCCTCGTAAAGGCAGCCAGAGATAAATCTGTTTGCGCTACTTTAAAAGTTTTGTCTCTGCTTTCTGTGTGCTTTGGCCTGCAGAAGACTTGTTTTTCTTGGAGATGGTGGGGTGACCGCACTGCTCGCTTGCTCCGAGAGCCTCAGTGGGGAGCGTGCCGCTCCGGGCTGGGGTGGGAGCCAGGGCTGCCTGCCCAGTTCAGTGTTCCTCACGCACACAGCCAAGCGTCTCATGTTGCCGTGTCAAGTAGCACGTCCAGTCCAGTTGCCTTCTCTCAATTTCCCGAGTGTGCTGGGCAAAAGCTCTTGAGCAGCAAACAGACATGGTAAAATAAGGCACGTGAATAGCCTGGGCTTTGGGAATCTGGCTGTGCTCATGGGTGCAAGCTGAGATGGGTTTCTATCTTCAACCACCCTCATGTATTTCCACAATCCCTTTTTTCCTCCCCCTCTTTATTTCACCGCAGATGCTCAGAAGTGTGAGCTGATCTGCCAGTCTGAGGGAACGGGGGACGTGGTGCTCATGAACCAGGTTGTTCACGACGGTACCCGCTGCAGCTACCGAGACCCCTACAGCATCTGTGTCCGGGGCGAGTGTGTGGTGAGGAGCTGACGGCTGCTGCGTGACTGTCCCTGTCCTTTGGCTGTCGAGGAGACGGCTCGCGCATCCCCTTGATCCACTGTCCCTTGGAGACACATGTTTTAGTCTGTGTGCAGCAAAGATGGGGATGGCGGAGTGATGGGATGGGCTGCAGGGATGTAACCCTGCACTTGTCTTCTCTTCCCCACGGGTGACAGCACGTCGGCTGTGACAAGGAGGTCGGCTCCCTGAAGCAGGATGACAAGTGTGGGGTCTGCGGGGGGGACAACTCCCATTGCCGGACGGTGAAGGGCACGCTGGCCAAGACCCCTAAGCAGCCGGGTGAGCAGGCTGGGTGGGTTTGGGAGCAGATTCGGTCCGGGTCAGCTGGATTCACATGTGGGTACGAGCGGGTGCGTGTCTGGTTGGAGCAAACCCACTCTTTCTCTTCCCTCCATCCTTCCTCCTTCCCTTTCAGCAGGTGTTTTGAAGATGTTTGAGATTCCAGCTGGGGCGAGGCACCTTCAGATAGAAGAGATGGAGCCGACATCCCACAGCATCGGTGAGTATGATGTAGTTCACCTCTGCCTTCACCCACTACCTATTTCTCAGCCCTGCTCTGACAATTCCCACCCAAAGGGTCTTGTTTGGGTCATTCCAGTCCTTCAGAGGCAGTGACCAGAGGAAATGACGTTGAAATACCTCCTTTCTCCTCCAGCTGTTAAGAATCAAGCCACGGGTAACTTCATCCTTAACGCCAAGGGCAAGGAAGCCAAAAGCCAAGTGTTCATTGAGATGGGCTTGGAGTGGGAATACACTGTTGAACATGGGAAGGAGAGCCTGAAAACCAGCGGTCCTCTGCATGAGGCCATCAGTGTTTTGGTAAGCCTGGCCAGTGCATCCTCTGGGGGCACTGGGGATGGCTGTCACCCAGAGGTACAGGGACAGGAGGTGGTCTGAGATGGGATGTAGGAGGTGATGGAAGGATTTTGGTAGAGAAAGGGCATAGGGTATGGCATTAAACCCAGGGAAATGAGCTAGTCAAATGGAAGGGGCAATGAGCTTCGTGTAAGAAGGGAACAAGAACACATTGCTTGGGTGTTTGCCTTTGAATCCAACTGTGTTTTGCTCTGTGCAGCAATTACTTTTGACTCCACACCTCATTTTACTATTGGTATTTGAGGGAGTTAGGGATTGGGTTCCCTGGGCACCCAGGGAAGGGTAGATTTGCACTCCTGTCCATCCCCGTGGCCGGTGCTGGCTTTGGGCGTAGACTTGGGTCCTGCTGGCCAGAGGAGAGACCAGGGGCATGCCACCCTGCCACCCAAGGGTGGAGTTGGAATGCTGGGGCAGCATTTTTCTCCACAACTGGAGAAGTACTTTCCCAAAGGGTAGACCCCGTGTTCAGAGCCCACCTAATCACGTTGGGAGTTTTGTTTCTTCTACTCTTCTGTGTACCATGTGATCATTGTTCACTTCTTTTTTCTTTGATGCCCTTCCCCTTCCCCTTCCCCTTTCCCCCCTTTCCCATGGCATCACTCCTTCCTCTCCTTCCACCTCTCCGATTGTCCTCTCTGCCTGCAGGTCATCCCTCAGGAGGAGGAGGAGGTGAGGAGCAGCCTTATGTACAGGTACATTATCCACGAAGACCTGCTGCCCATGATTGGAAACAACAACGTCCTGCTGGAAGAGATGGATTCCTACGAGTGGGCCCTGAAGAGCTGGTCGCAGTGCTCCAAGGCGTGCGGAGGAGGTAGCTTTCCCTTCGTAGCACCCTGCGGCACATGCTTGGCAAGTTCCTTGGGTATGTCAGGCAGCATGGGAGCCTTTTGCAGCATCTCTTGCTTGGAAACATGCAGATGCTGTTTTAAAGTGTTTCTCCCCAAGATCACACATGACAAGGCTTTAGACCTAGATCTGGTACTAGACCCAGAGGCCTGGCTTTCTTCTCCACACCTATACTCGTATTCTTTGCACCCCTGTAATTTGAGGGACCTACCGTGTGCGAACAATGGTTAAAACCCGTTATTGCAGAGCAGTTCAGGTGAGCATTTTAGCCAGATTTCTTACAAAACCAGGCTTGTGCGATCGTGTATGCCTACCTTTGTCTGTCTATCTGTGTTTCTGCTATGAGTTTTGAATTTGTTGGCTGTTTTTAGCCCAGTTTGTGCCAAGGAGTAGGGATCTTGCAGATGACTGCTCTTAAAGCTTGCATGGAAATAGGTGTGGGCACACCGGGAGGGGCTGCGATGGAAGGCAGGTAGCATGCGTGGGCTCCTGGCAGAATCATTGCTGGGTTTTTCCCTCTGGGAGGAAGCATGTGTGCTCGGGGGGTTGCTGATGAAAGCCTTGCATTGATATGGCCAGTAGGATCTGACTTCGAAGCTGGCCATGCCCTGAGTGGGTGCTGGACCAGAGACCTCCAGAAGTCACGTCCAACCTACCTGACCCTCAAATGACGGAGAAGACCTCATGCTTCCACATTGCACTGGCCAGATTTGAGACTCACAGAGATGGAAAGCAAGCTCTTGCTGGCTCCCTGGACCTTGCTGCTCACTTAAGGCTGGCTTAGCCCCAGTCTGGTCTGCTCCCAAACAAGTGCAGCTTATTTGACACTTTATAGCAGTGCTTTCACTGGGCTTGCGATGTGCTCCTTTTTTTCTCCTCATCTGGAGAAATAAAGCCAAATCCGTAGCTCGCTATGTGCTTGTGGCTGTGTCTCCCCCAGGAAACTGTGATGACTTGACCTGGGTTTTTGGGAGAGCAGCTTGGGGGAGGGATGGGCAGAAGGCTGAGTCTGCTTCACCTCTCTATGTGTGCACCCCACAGCAGCCAGGGTGACCCCAGGAGGCTGGGGTGGTCCATCACTCACACAAGCATCCTCTGCAAGCCTCGGGTCCCACCTGAGCGGTGACATCTGAGAGCACGTGTCCCAGCAGAAGAGGGACCGGGTGGGGAGCTGGTGGGACCCCTGCACCCGTTGCCTCACTGTCCGTCCTCTGCATCCCCCAGGCATCCAATACACCAAGTATGGCT
>NW_010295601.1:26787-41531 GCF_000700745.2 Antrostomus carolinensis
GCTGTAACCTCCAGGAGTGTTCCCAGCCAATGTAAGTCCACCCTGGCCAGCCTGAGGTGCGCCCATCCCTGCTACGGGGGTATTTAGGGCTGTGTTCGGAGTGCGCGGTGTGCTTCCCAGCATGGGCGTCACCTTTAATCCCTTCTCTGTGTCCATCTTTCCCCCTGGCAGCTGGGTGGCCGAGGAGTGGGGTGCCTGCAGCAAGTCCTGCGGCAAGCTGGGCACGCAGGCACGGGCGGTGCAGTGTGTGCAGCGTCTGCAGGATGGCACCAACCGTACCCTGCACACCAAGTACTGCCCCGGGCAGCGGCCCGAGACGCGCCGGCCCTGCAGCCGCCTGCCCTGCCCTGCACAGTGGAGGACGGGTGCCTGGTCGGAGGTGAGCTGGAGTGGGGAGGAAGCACCCCAACTGCATGCTGGGGTCTGGAGGAGGGGTGTAGGGACTGGCTGTGAAGGCCAGGTGCTTATAGAGCAGGCTGGTATCCTAGGGATGGAGATAAGGGTGCAAGAGCCGGTGATGTTTTCATTGAGGTTTGTGGGGAAACTCAAAATTAGACAGGTAATAGCATCCCTGTGCATCCCGGCAGAGAGTGGGGTGGGTTGCTGAAGAGGGGGGAGGAAAAGCCCTTATTAGAAAGCAATATCCACCCGAGGCACTGTCATCTGCAAAGAGTCCTCTGTGGTGGCTGTCCGGGTGTGCCAGTCACCGACATCTGTCCATCTGTCTGGGCGCAGTGCTCGGCAAGCTGTGGGGAAGGCGTCCAGCAGCGGCAGGTGGTTTGCAAAGGCAGCGAGAGTGGAGGGCACTGCGAGGGTGACAAGCCAGAGTCTGTCCAGGGCTGCCACATGGCCCTTTGCCCAGGTGAGGAGGAGGAGGAGGTGACACTCGGGGCAGGGGGGAGTATGTGCTGGTGGCGACCAACCTTCATGCATGCCTCCAGCTCATCTCAGCTTCATCAGCCAAGAAGGTTGGGTTGAACATCCCTGATGCTGCTGGCAGAGAAAGGGTTAAACGCCAGCCAAAATATTGCACTTTTCTGTTCTTGGCCTTGATATTTGCTGTAGATGGTTTGGGGTTTTCCGGCAGTTTGGGGATGTGATGAGCTGAAGGTATGATGGAGATGGGCATCCTGGAGTTCTTCTTGGGGGTTTTGTGGATGACTGAAGCGCTGGGCCAACCACGTGCTCCCCAAGGAACCTCGTTCTTAAGGAGTTCCCTTAAAACAAAAAAATCACCCACTAAAACACCCTCCTACGGTATTTGGAGTGCCCCCAACCTCACTCTCTCCACAGGGAAGCTCTCTGGCATCACCGCCAGCACTGACACCAGCGACCACAGCACATCCAAAGGGCAGCGGGTGCCCCAGGATGGGGCCAAAAACCCTGTGAGCAAGATCTCCTCCAGTAAGTGTCCCTGCTCGGGTAAGGGTGATGCTTCCCAGGATAGCCCTCCCAAGGGCTCCTGCAGCTCCTGGTAGGAATGGCAGGTGGCTGGGAGGGAGGATGCCCATCCACCAGAGATTTTGGGGAGTTTTACCCTCTGCTGCTACATCCCTGCTGCCTCTTTGTGCTAAGCTTGCCGCTTGGTTGCCACCTCGTGGAGTCTGGGATCTTGCAGTTTGCTCTGCCTTTGCACTCCCTTCAACTCCTGGATTTTATACCATTTCCTTTTTACCTTGAACCTTTTTCAGCCTGCTGTGTTTACCCAAGTAGGTGGGTGGCTTTTGGCTTTCACCCCTTGTTCCAAACAAGAGCTTGCTTAGAGCGCTTCGTAGCTGGGGTGAGGTGCTTCATGATCAGATTTAAGATACTGGTTTGGAGCGTCCCTTGCTCTCTGGTTTTTCTCCTGTACACAGAAACCTCGAGCGCTTTGGCTTCATTTTCCACCTCCCTCGCTCCCCTTTCTATACAAGCATTGCCAAAATTGCTGCCCTGGGGCAGAGAGCAATGGCAGGTTTGGCAGCACCCTGCAGTGGGGATATCTCATTGACCTGGGGACCATGGGAAGGGTGCAGTGCTGGGAGCCTAATGCTACCTTCATCTTTCGTGCTGTCTGACACTGTTCTGTCCCTGTCCCTGTCCCTTTCCAGAGGAGCCTTGCCTTGGGGACAAGTCCATCTTCTGCCAGATGGAGGTCCTGGCCCGCTACTGCTCCATCCCTGGCTACAACAAGCTCTGCTGCGAATCCTGCGGCAAGAAAGCTGCCTCCGCCACCGGTGCACCCCCTGCCACCGACGCTCCCATGGGATCCGTTGTTCCCAGCCCCACTCCACCGCTCTCCCCCCGTCCCACTGCCCCTGCCCAGGGGGGACCCGGGAGGGACCCCAGTCCGGCTCCTCGGGCTGGTGGGATACCTGGTAGCGGTGCTTTTCCTGGGGGGCTGCCAGCCCCGAGCGAGCCGGGCAGGGGCCGCACAGCCAGGTAACCCACTTGGGACCACCTCGCCGTAGGGCAGGGGAAGCCTTTTGCCTCCCTCCCTCTCCTCCTCCCCCTCTTTTTACCTCTCCTCCCCAACTTCCAGCAATGGTTTTCATGGGTGGCACTGCCAGGTTTGGAAACGACCTGTCTTGCCCAGAAATTCCTGAGAAAACCACTTTTTTCTCATGATTCCCCTGCCCTCCCAGCTGTGGGATGTATATTTTTTGACAGAGCCATGGAAAAAAGGTGAAAAGGAGCCAAAAAAGCAACAGTGGCTTAGCTGCAGGTAACTTGTGCTGAGCCACTTCCTTCCAAGGTGCTAAAAAGATTTTTTTTTTTTGGGGGGGGACTTTAATGTTGCTTTTTCCTTCCACCTGCCCCAAGCAGCAAGACAAGAGGTGCTGGAGAGGAGGGTCCTGGCTCGCCAGTTCAGCCTCAGTGCTGGGAGCTTTGGGGTAGCAATGGGAGGATGCTGGGAAGCCAGAGGCAAGCAGCCAGAGGGAGGTGGGAAGGAGAGGGGGGGAAATGTTGAAAAATGCCCAAACTGCTGCCCTGGGCTCTCTTTTGGGGTAGAAAGTTTGGGAAACATGTCTGGGGGAGATGGAGGGTGAAAACCAGAGACCAGCTTCTGTCCTGCATTGCAGGTTAGGCAGGAGCTGGTCCAGGCAACTCTAATATAAGCAATAAGAAGGTCAAAGACCAAAAATATGTTTAAAAAATGCCTGTCACCCAGTGGTGACTTTTTAGCCAATACTGCCCTTGGCCAGCCTTGAGCTGACACCAATGCCCAGCCTCCCTAGGACCATGGGCCTGATCCTCACACCCTTGTACCCAGTGCCTGCAGGGCATCAACACCTTTCAGAGGGAAATGGGGATGACTGGGAAGCCAGGAATGGATTTTAGGGGCAGTTACAAAGAAAGGAGAGAGGAAGGGTCATCTGTATCCTTTTGGTCACATGGAAGGGGGTGAAAGAAGGGTGATTTAACACTGTTAAAAAACACTGTGCCAAGTACTAAACGTATGCACAGCACTTTAGGAGCCCAGGGCTGTGTGCAGCTTGCTTGGTGTCAGGCCAGCTCTGGGCACAGGGTCTACCTTGGAGGAGTTACAGTCCCAAAAACCTCCCCAGAGCGGGGTCGGGCAGCCTGCCCTGTCCCTGAGGGGTGTCCCCAAGGGGGCTGCCATGGTTTCAGTGCTTAGGGGTCTGCAGCCTCCAAGCTGAAGGCATCCAGCACCTTGGAGGGTGCAGGTGGGCTCCCATGGGGTATGAGAACTGGTAGGGAGGAGGTTTTGGGGCTAGAGAAGTGGAGTTTGAGTTAGGCAAGGCTTGATGGATAGACCTGTTTGGCTTTGCAAAGTGGGATCTCTTGGGAGCACGTGCATGGTGTGGGTGCAAACACTGGCCCTGACAGTACTGCTTCCCTGGCCATTGGAGGAGCAGGATGAGGTGGTGGTCAGTAAGCTCTTCAGGTGGCCAGGGCTTGCTGGCGAGGCAGCCCAGGGTGCTGGGCACCGAGAACCCGTGGGTTTTAGGGCAAGCTGCTGTTCCAGCCTGGTGCTTTCGCTGCTGTCGGTGCTGGGGCAGAGCACTGTGCCCATGGCACTTGTGTAGCTGCAAGAAACTTGAGGTCAGGGCATCTCAAAGGATCTTGCGTCAGCGTGCAAGCTCCTCTCAGCCTTTGCTAGTCCAGTGTGGCTTGCAGCAGGAGAAGAGGTTGAGGTACACGCTTTAATTGGAAGGAATGGAGGTTCCTGTGCATTCCTGACATTTTAAGCATTGGAATCCTTCTGCAATGCTCCCCTGGAACTACCCAACAGTAGAAAAAGGGCTGAAGAGATGTTAGGAGGGTGGCTTGTGCACCCTTCTGCCCTCAGGTCACCTCCAAGCCAAGCTGGACAAGCATTTATCTAACTACTCTAAAAAGCACCTGAGGCTGGAGGTCCCCTTCCCACCGGGTGCTGCCCTGTGGCATTAAGTGGGCTTCAGGAAAGATGGGGGAAAAAGCCACATGTCTGTCTGAGCAAAGCAACCAGCACACCTTGTGGGAGTGGACAGGCAGAGGGATGCCAACCAAATGCTGCAGGACCAAGGGGTGTGGGTATTGGTGCCCGTGGTGTCAGTGAGATACCATGGGTTTACCAGGGTGGGATTCATTCCTTGGATTGCCACCGCTGCTGTGCCCCTTGCCACCAATCCACCAGCACCCTCCGTGGGAGCACCAGCATTTATTTATTGTGCCAAAGATAATGCTTCGTTTACTCTTCGAGGAGCATCTCGCCCCTCTGGGAGGGCTGGGACTGATGCTGGCTGGGACAGCTCTGGGCTGGCTCTGGGCAGGACAGAGCTTGTTTCGCCTTTCCCTGCCCAAAGCAAGGCTTTTCTTGAGCATTCAGCTCCTTGTCCCATAGCCTTGGAGACACTGAATAAAACCAAACCCCTCAAAACTGGGCTGTCGTGTCTCCAGGGTGCAGTGTCTGTGCGTGTGTGCTCACTCCTTCCCAAATTCTCACTTTGGTGCTGTCCTGGGCATTAGTGCTTTATTGTGTTAGGAATATTTGCAGTGGTTCCTTGCTATACCTCGGGGGAGAGCTGGGGCTCAGGACCCCACAGCCAGGCTCCCCAGGGGGGGCTTCAGGGCAAGGGGGCTGCACTGCAGGTGCTAACCCCCACCTCCAGCCCAGAGAGGTGGGTGAGATTATTTAAAGCCGGGTGTGATAACTCTCCCCCTCCACCTCCACCACCACCACCATGTGCGGACGCTCTGGGGCGGTGATGCCGCAGAGCTGGGGTATTTATTGAAGGTGAGCACAAGAAGCATCTCGGTCAGGCTGAGGCTGGGTCGCTTCTCGCTGTAGAGATGCCACGGTGTGTGGAAAGATGCGGCGTGGGGATGTAGCGATGCCATGTCCCAGTAGGGATTTGGTCTTGTCTCCAGGGGGAGAGGGTGCGTCTAGTCCCCCGCATCCTCCTGGGCCGGGTGGACATACCAACTCATTCCTGTGATGTAACCTTGTCCAGTGTTACAATGATGTATAAAGTTTTGTACATATGAGATTCAGAGCTTTTTAACTTTTAATATTTATTAATTTTTGTTGGGTTCTCCTTTTTTTTTTTTGAACTCTAACATAATGTAAATAGAAAAAAAAAATAAATCCACATCAAAATCTCTTTCTATTGATTTATTTGGGTGGTGGGTACTTGAAGGGGGAAAATATGAGTGTGACCTGTGTGTGGTTGTTGAAATGGATTTCACTCAGCGAGCTGCCACCTCTTTATTTTATCACAACCCAGCCACCCCTCTTTATCAGCCAGTTTCATAGCTGTTTTGAGGTGACTTTTTATTTTTTTCCTTAAATAAGGCAAAGACCCAGGAAACCCCATGGATGTATAAATTACAAGCACCCTGCTATGGCTATGATAATATTTCATGACTCCCAGCTGCTCGGTGTCACTCTTGCAAGGCTTGTTTCCAGCTGTGGTTGGCAGCAGCTTTACGGCATGTTGTGCTTGTTCCCAGGGTGCAGGATAATGTTGGAATCATGGAACCCATCCCTGCTGCTGCAGAGGGATGGCTGCTGATCTCCTGGGGTTTCTCCTTGGATAAAACCTACCCGGGGGGGTTTTATCATGCTGCAGGTCTGCCGTGACAGACTCTCCTGGATGCATGGTCCTGGCAGGCACAGTGCTGTGTTACGGGGTTGAGCCCAACCCTGCTGGAGTTTGGCTGCTCTTCGTCTTCATTAGCTGCTTGCTCATTTGCCTCGTCCATGTTGCAGTACCCTAAGTTGATTGAACTGATGGTGGAAAACACATTTCTGACTTGCTGGGATGTGGCTTTAGTTCCATACCCTGCTCTGGCTGTGTGTGCTGCTGGTGGCACAGGAGGAGAAAATCCTCTCTATACCTATATATGTAAATATATGGCTTAGCTATTCCAAAAAATAAATAAAGATATGTTAGTGGTTCAGGCCAAAAAGAGTCCCTGAGCTTGTGCTGACAACTGATGCCACTGCCAGGTAATAAATAAAGAGTGATGAAACCGGGGCAGGGCTGAAGCCATGGAACAAACACCGCCATGGCCGTGATGCCCAACGTCAGTGTGCATTTTGGCAGCCACCCCCTTCACCTGTGCGTGGCGAGGAGGAGCGATGCCCAACACTGGCTACCATTGCTGTGGGTGAGGTTTGGGTGAGGGTTTTTAGGCAACCCCTAATGCAAGGCTTGGTGCTGCCTCGGTTGCCCCAGTTTGCAGATCACAGAATCCCAGAACTGCCTCGATTGGAAAAGCCCTTTAAGCTCATCGAGTCCAATCATGAACCTCACACTGACAAGTCCCCGACTAACCTATGTCCCTCAGCACTATGTCTACACGACTCTTCAATCCCTCCAGGGATGGGGACTCCACCACTGCCCTGGGCAACCCCTTCCAATGCCTGAGAACCCTTTCAGCAAAGAAATCCTTCCTCACATCCAATCTCAGCTGCCCTAGGTGCAACTTGAGACCATTTCCTTTTGTCCTGTCCCTTGTTCCTTGGTTGAAGAGACCCACCCCCACCTCTCTAGACCCTCCTTTCAGGGAGTTGGAGAGAGTGAGAAGGTCTCCCCTCAGCCTCCTTTTCTCCAGGCTCAACAACCCCAGTTCCCTCAGCTGCTCCCCATCACACGTGCTCCAGACCCTTCCCCAGCTCTGTTGAGCTTCTCTGGACATGCTCCAGCACCTCCATGTCCTTCTTGGAATGAGGGGCCCAAAACTGAACCCAGCACTCGAGGTGCAGCCTCACCAGTGCCCAGTACAGGGGGAGGATTGCTTCCCAATGCTCTGCTCCATCCCTGAAGCAGAAGCAGGGTGTTGGGTGAAGGGTGTCCTCTGTGCTCAGGGTTGCTCGGTGGATGTACTGCCTTGCCCCATCGCTGGTGGTTGCGGCTCCTTGGCCACAGCTACAATGAGCAGGGGCAGGAGAGAGTCTCTAGCTCAGGCCATGTCCCTTGTGCTTGGGCAGAGCCCATCCTGCCGCAGCTCAGCACGTGGTGGTGGTGGAGAGGTGCTGGCGGAGGTGCTTGATGAAGTCTGCTTGGGACTGCGGTAGGATGTGGTTAATGACAGACGTGGGGATCCAGCCCTTTGGGAGAGAAAACACCCCAAATTTGCTCTTGCTGGGTTAAAGAGAGTTGGGGTGCCCATCCTGGGGGGGAGAGTGCATTTGCACACCGGGATGCATACCCCTGGCTGTCCCACCCCAAGTGACAGGGTGACACTTGCCTTCAGGTCCATGCTGAGGAGCCAGGTGAAGTGGGTACAGCTGGGGTCCCCCGCCAGCGGCTGCAGGACGATGCAGCTCAGCTGGGACTCGGCCCTGCAATGGGGAAGGGAGCAGGTGGTTAGGGTCTGCCCCAGGGGGGACAAATGGGAGTAAGGAGATCTCAGAGCTATTGCAGCAGGGAGGTAGCTCCTGGCGTGCCTCCCTTGCCATGCCTGCTGCAAACAGCCATGGCTGCAGCGGTGGTCACCTTGCATGGGGACACGATCATAGAATGGTCTGGGTTGGAACGGACCTTTAAAGCTCATCTAGTCCAACCCCCCTGCCATGAGCAGGGACATCTTCAACCAGAAGAGGTTCCTCAGAGCCCCATCCAACCTGATCTTGAATGTCTTCAGGGATGGGGCTTCTACCACCTCTCTGGGCAGCCTCGGCCAGAGTTTCACCACCCTCATGGTGATGGTCATTTTGCGGGGGGCTTTACCTGATGCACCCTTCCTGTGAGGGCAGGGGCTCAGCGTGGGTGGCAGTGCCCACCAGGTAGATGGCCGTCTCCCTCCTCCTCCGGTGCCGGACGCTGACAAAGTCCCTCTGGCCCACCAGGTTGCCCGGGCTGGGAGCGGTGACTTCATGCGTCACCAGTGTGTCCGTCCCGATGCGCTGCAGCACCTACCAGAGTGAGGAGCACCCTGAGGATTAGGATCCTTGTGGCTGCCCCTCTGGGGACATCCCCACCACCTCCTTAATCCTGCCCAGGGGTCATTAAGCCACCTTGACGACAGCAGCATGGGGTTGCAGCATGTGCAGAAGCAGCAACAAGGCAGGGGCTTGGGGTGATAATTAAATCCCAGTCCCCTGCAGGCTGTTAAGGGGGAAAGAGGGTGATTTTTGCAGCCTTTTTTATCTGGGATGGGTCTCTCTATGCTATTTCTTTATCTGAAGGGACAGGGAAGTGGTAGTAATAAATAATCAGAGGCTGGGGAGCATCTGAGCCAGCCCAGGTGAGACTTTCTGAGGCTGGCAGCTTGCTCAGGTAGATGGTGTGATTTGGGAGATGAGAAATAAGGCAAATACTCAACAGAAGCCCAAGACAACACGTAAGCTTCCTAGGGGTGCCCTCCACAGCGTGATATATTTAGTTTGGCCTCTTTTTTTTGGTTTTGTTTTTTTTTTGAGCTGTTAGATTCCCCTGAACAGCTTCTCCCCTGATATTAAAATCTGAGCAGTCGCCCAGCATGGAAAAACCTCCATGAGCAGGCACTGGGCGGAATATAAAGCTTGGAAACACGTTGCTCTGTGCCATGCTGGTAAAGCACATCTTCTCTCCCTGGGGTGATGTCCTGCTCTTGCAAGAGCATGGAATTAGCTTTAATCCCTCGATCTTAAAAGCCTCAATAAATATGTTTTTTTGGATGCTGGCAACCCTGGCAATGCAAAGCCTCAGATGATCTGCCTGTGACGGCATCACTGGCTGCCTGCTGTCCATCCCTCCCCACCTTACCTTCACCTGGCTGAGGGTCGGGTTCCACTGGGGCATTTGCTCGACCCTCTCGAACAGCTCCTGCTGCAACTGTGCCACCGGCATGGCCAGGACCACCTCTGCCCGAAACACCTTGCCCGGCCCAGGGAGGGCAGCACTGGACACGGTGGCCTCGGCATCCTAGGAGAGCAAAGAGCCTACATCAACCCCAAACACCCAAGAGGCACCAGCCATGTGCTGAAATGCCTCTCTAATAAATCACCCCAGTCCTCTTTGTAATGGTTTACAGGCAAATCTGTTATATCTAAATCATGCCACTACGATGGCTTTTTTTTTTTAAGCTCCTTTCTAGCTAAATTAAACAATTCAGCAAACAGCTTAATGAACAAACACCGTAAATAACAAAGTCACAATCTGTTGGGTTTTTCTGCAGAGATGCTCCTGGCTTTCCCCAGGAACACAATTATCCGAGTTTCCCCTTCCAAGCCTTTTCCTGCTGGCTATTTCCAGTTTAAAGGGGTAGTGGCTTTAAACTGGAAGAGGGTAGGTTTAGGTTAGATATTAGGAAGAAATTATTTACACTGGCCCAGGTTGCCCAGAGAAGCTGTGGATGCCCCCTCCCTGGAAGTGTTCAAGGACAGGTTGGATGAGGCTTTGAGCAACCTGGTCTAGTGGGGGGTGTCCCTGCTCATGGCAGGAGGGTTGGAACTTGATGATCTTTAATGTCCCTTCCAACCCAAACCAGTCTGTGATGCTGTACTTCACAGATTTGCTTGCTAATATGCTTAATGAAGGCTCACTCGGAAACCCTCTTTGCCGTGCGTGCTTTTGCAGGGCACATCTCCTGCATCCACCATTTCCCTTCAAGCAGGCGGAATCAGAGAAGCAAATCTCCCCTCCCCAGACTCATTTCTCCACCTGAGAGCTTTTCTGACATGAAACAGGGAAGGTGAGAGGTGACCAGGCTTTACCAGCATGGTTTCTGCCTGCCAGCTAGTGTGCTGGTGCAGGATACTCAGGGCTCGCTGCAGGGCTGCTTCTCCCTGGGTGATGTAGGAGAGGTCCGTGCTGGAGAACTGGCTGGAGTTGACATCTCTGTCAGGCTCTGGGCAGGCGGCTGCAGGAGCAAGGCAGGGAAATATGAAAAATTTCCCCCAGGTCTGCCCATGTACGTGGCTGTGAGTGCAGAAGGGTAAGAGGAGCTGGAGCAAAGGGTGTTCCTGACCCAAAGTCTGAGCTTTTACTGCACAATTGGTCCCCTCTTGGGCTGGGGGATGGCTTGGTGCAGAAAATCTTCTCCCATGAGCATCCCTCACATTCATTTGCTGTGTCTGTGCTGGCTGCTTGGAAAGCTTTTTGAAATTGCTTTCCAAATCAATTCCCAGTAACACTGTGGTACAAATTGCACGTTGCTTGGGTATTATTAACATTACACAGGCAGCTTTTGGACCAACCCGCTCTTCAAAAAAACAGATGAAGTCGCCAATTTTCAAGTCTTTAGGTAAGTGGTGGAACTAGAGACACAGCAGATGTGCAACAATGCACTGATAAGTGCCTGTAACCTCTGCTGAAAGCTCTGGCTGCCTGTCCCATGAGCTAATGCAATTCACCTTCCCGGAATCTCGGGGTCTCCCCGTTAACCTCATTTGCCATCAGTATAGGGAATGCTTTTAAGCTATCAGAGAGATGGAAACCAGCCCATTGGTGAGAAAATAATTAACTCTGTCCCCCCAAATAGGATTAAATCATAAGGAGAGGGGTGTATTTTAATCCATGTCCCTCCATCCCTTGTTGCCAGCAGGGCTGGGAAACATGGTACCCAAGCACCTGGCCTAAGCTTACCTGTCTCCTTCCCCATCAGCCTCTGAATATAATGAGGAATTTTGGAAGGCAGGCAACGGGATCCTCTTCCCACCAGCCCTCTCACATCCTTCTGTATTGCTGCAATGGCTGTTATCTTCAAACCTAGGGGAGAAAGATGGTCGGGCTTTGGTGAACACAGAGCATGCCAAGAAGATGCCATGGTGCCCTACATCCCTGCTGGAAGTTCCTTTGCAGCTAAAACCAAGACTACCGCATGCATGAGGAAAATAGCTGCCCAGATGTGACATTTCCAAGCGGATGCCCATCAGATGCAGACTTAGCATCTCCTTTAGGACCCTCTTTTCTGCCTGTTTTTCCTGAGGTTGACAGGGCTGTGAGCGGTGCTTACCGGGCAGGTGGCGGAGGTGGTCATGGGCAATGCCGCAGCACAGCTTGAGGGTGGCCTGCAGCATGGCACCAGAGTGGGGCTGCCTGGGGAAGCATGCTCCATCCCTGCGGGCCTTTATAGCCGGCCTGAAGGTCAGCACCTGATGATAGGAGCACACTGCCAGATAGCAGCTGGGAATAAGGAGTACTCAAGGACAAGGCAAGTGAGAGGAGGGGCCAGAGGGAAAGGCCAGGCGTCCCTCTGAATGAGCCCTTCCTGCCTGTCCTCCTGCCCCGGGCAGGCAGCTATGGATGAACATGTCCCCTGGGCATAGCTGAGAGGGGACACTTTGGTGGTCCCCAGTGCCACTTGACTGTGGTGGCAAACCCAAGCTGGCAAACCCGAGGGCACTTGCCTAGAGGGAAGGATGGGTTGGAAGATGAGAGCAATGTGGCTTTGCTCTCAGTGGAAGCTGCTGTTAAAGCCACACTCATGGAAAATGATGCATCTCCCTATGGAAATGTCATAGAAGTTATGGTGGTAATTGCTACTGTAATTGTTAATTCCGCAAACAACTCCCTGTTTTCTTCTTTCCTACTTTACTCCCTCCTAACTACCCCCTGCAGACCTCTGTTGCTCAAGGTGATGGTGGAACCACTACATCTTTTGTCTTCCAGTTATTTAGTCCTTCCCCTTTTGTTTTTAATGGCTCCTCTTAAAAGGGGCCATTAAAATCAAAACCTACTAGTCAGTCCTTAAAATACAGCGCTGTATTCCTCTGGCCCTTTGCAAGACCTCCTTTTTCAAGTGCTTTGGAAATCCCACTTGATCTTTATCATGGAAAGGCTCTTCCACCTGTAGGTACCCAAGGGGTCAGATGCTTCTGTTTCACTTAACATCACTACAGCTTGCTTTACCTTCAGTCTCTGAGGCTGCAAGTGCCAAAATATTTGGGCAAGGAGGCCAGGAGAGCTTTTTGGCTTTAAAATGGAGAGGAGAGATGTCAAGCCTTGCAGTCTGGTGTGGCTGTGGACAGTGGGTTTCTTGCTGGGATGGGAAACAGTCCTTCCACCGCTGCCATGCCTGCAGACCCCTGTTCCTTGGCAGCTCTGGGTCTGTCACAGCAGTGATGAGGACAGGCTGGGGAATCTATGTAGTACTGCATGTTGCTTTAATAAGTGTATTATTAGGAGTGCAGTAGCAAGAGAGATGTCTGTGGATGGCTTTTGGGCACAGCAGAATAACTGCGGAGGAGGGTAATTGAGTAAGTAGGAAAAGCAGGGGTAGGAGACGCCTGTTTTCACCCAAAGCTGATGGAGTTTGGTCATTTGCAATTTCTCTCTCAAGGATGAAGCGGAGGGAACAGTTTTCATAGGAAAACTACAACTTTTTTCCCATGGGTTTTGGTCCTGCTGTGCCAGAGGGTTTGATCCCAGCCCTGGGGACTTGGCTTGGCTCAGCCAGTCCCCAGGCTCCCTGCCTGACTCGCCAACCCCAGCCCTGCGCTTTTCCCCTCGGCTTTTCCTGCAGAGATAACCTCAGGGCACAGCCGCTGTGCCTTGCCCAGCTGTACCCTGTTGCAGCTTCACAGCTTTCTCCTTCCATTCCTGATTGCTGGGCTGGTTATAAAAGCAACCCCTTGCTTATTCCTGCTCCTTGGAAGCTTTGCTGTGTATTTGCAGTCTGTTCCAGCGTAGCTTCATATGTGGTGGCACCTAGATAAAAGCTTGTGTGCATGTCCCATGCTTGCAGGAAAGCCTTGCAGAGCTGTCTGTGTGATGGGCATTGCCCAAAGCAGTTTTGCAGCAGAGGCTTGGGAGGTATGCTGTGTCCAACTGCAGCTTTGTGGGAGATTTGCTGTTGCCAGAGCTCTCTGTTCAGTGCTGAGATTTATACTGCTGCTTTGGTGCTTTTTTTTTTTTTTTTTTTTTTTAATTTTTCAGGGGGTCTGGGGAGTCACCGAGACCTGGCAGTTAGGAAATGCAGTGGGGTTGTTTTGTTTTTTTGTTTTTTTTTTTTGCAAGCTGCCTAGGAAGGAGGGAGTGGTGGCTGATAAAAGATCTGACCCGATGCTTTAAACCTGCACCTCTGCTATTTCTCAGGGAGACCTGGTCCCCATTGATGGTCTATCCTCTTGCACGCTCCCCCCGCTTTTGCACACGCTTTCTGATGTTAATTTTGTCTCTGCAGAAAGCTGTAATAGGCAGATAATGTTTTATCACCCCATTTGGTGAGTGGTGTCCATAAGCTTTCGTGAGGGCTGAATGAGATGTCTTGGGAAGAGAGTGACTTACAAGGGAAAAGAAAATATCCAAAAATTGCCTGTAGTGGCAAGCCTGGACACCAGGAGGGAGTGGCCTTGCCACATGAGGCCCCAGCTCAGAGCTGCCATGGGTCAGCCCTGCTCCATCGCCTGCTGATGCAAAGGTCCCACAACCTTGAGTGCCGGTGGTTGGATAGCCCTGGGTGCAGGGTGCTGTGCACCCAGCCCCTGCGTGGCCACGTTTTGGCCTGACAGCTCCCTCCAGGTTTGGTTGCAGCCACTGGAGGTCACTGCTGATCTGCAGCTCCACATGCAAAGCCTCTTTTGGAGAGGTGGGTGGGAGCTCTGCTCCAGGTGTTGTCTCTGGGCTGCACTGCCTCTAACCCCTGCAAAATCACGGACTGATTTGGGTTGGAAGGACCTTAAAGATCATCCAGTTCCAATCCCCCTGCCACGAGCAGGGACACCTTCCACTAGACCAGGTTGCTCCTCATCCAACCTGTCCTTGAACACTTCCAGGGAGGGGGCAGCCACAGCTTCATTCACAAATCCCTGGGAGCTGGGTGGTTGCTGGCACGTAGGACCTCCACTAGAAATAAGATCTGGCACCCCTAACCCTCCCCAGTTATCCTTGTCCCCTACTACTGGATGCAATGACCCTCTGGGGACTCATCATTTCAACTTGCCCAGCTCAGTGTAGGATCTCCTGGAAGGGATGCTGGCCCAGGGAACATCCTACAGCTCCTGAGCAAACAGCACTGCCAAACAAATTGTGAAATGCAAGGCTGGTAACTGGCACTTTAGGAGGCAAAGGCAGAATTTTCACAGCACGTGATGCTGCACTCCAGCTTTGTGGGTGCAGTCCAGTCAGCGCTGGGGGTTTGGGGCTAAAAGGTCCCTTCTAGGAAGGTTTGGAGCCATTGCCAAAAAAATGTGTGATTTTACAGAAATTCCCCTGAACATTGATGTCTCCTCACCCACAGGTTACTGTAGATAGGGAGCAAACCTTATTTGTTTAAGGCTGTAAGAACCCACCCATCAGCAATATTACCCTCTCCCTACCGCAAGGTGGTTTTTTTCCCCACCCCAAGGTGGGTGGCATTTTCTGATTTAGATTGTGAAAGCAAACTTC
>NW_010295601.1:41543-47042 GCF_000700745.2 Antrostomus carolinensis
GACAAATCTGCCTCTCTAAATGTCTTTTAGGGAAGGAGAAGGGAGAAAGAGAGCAATGGAAAAAGTCCTAAATGGCAGGTGGGTGTCTCCTGGCTTTGGCTGAGGAGCAAACACCAAGGCTGAGAAAGGTTTTGGGTCCAAACAGTCCTCCTCAAACATCTGGCAGAGCAGTGTGCTTGTAGATGGAGATTAAGGCTTGTGCAGATCCATAGGGAAGGGGGGTCACAGAGGTGGTATGTGCCAGCAGAGGTTATAGCATCTCATCAGCATGTGAAACGCTCTGAGTCAGTCCAAATTCTGACTGTGAGACATGAGGACTGGGAAATAATGGGATGCTCCTGGGGAAAGGGTGAGGATGGGGAGCTGGTGGGACTCAGAGTTGCTATCAACAGCCCAGCAGAAAGCTGAGCGATGCAACAATGGTGATATGGGCTCCTTCCTCCCATGGTCACACAGGGATCCTCCTGTTCAGACACGAGGGCAAGTCCCAGGGCGTTTATTCACCGTGTCCTTGATGCTCGCTCTGAGCGAGACTGCTGTGTAATCAGCAGAGCCTTGATGCAGGGGAAGCCCTGATTTTAAGCAAATCTTGGATGGCCTCCAATACCTTTGCAGAAGTTGGCAGGAGAGGATAAAGTAGCATCTTTGGTCCCATGGGAACCCTCTTGTGGGGCTGCTGTCATCCCTAACTGTATTCTGGGGGTTTCTAGGAGCAGAGGTAGCCCTCACATCCCTGTCTTGCAGGGCATTTAGTTAAACATCTCTGGGGAACCCTAAATCTGGACCCAGACAGCAGGTCCCTGGAAAACATGACTCTATTTAAAGGTAATTTTGGCCCTGCTGTTCTTGCTGGAAGTGCCTGTGCTATGGGAGCTGCTCTCTGCTCTTCCCAACTGGGTGTCCAGAAAAGTTAAGAGTCAAACAGAGAAAATATAAAAATACATGGCATTTATTTCTGTACGTAACCAAAGCGCTGGTAATTAGTGTCTCCAGATGGAAAACCACACAAGTTTCCTTCCCCCAAACCAGGAGATTTGTTGCTACATTGTCAGGCTCATAATTAAAAAAAAAAAAAAATAAAAATGCTCAATGTCCCTCTTTTTTCCTAAAAAGCATATTTTCTCATTAAAAACCCCCCCAAACCAACAAACCACTCAAAGGCACATTCTTATCAGAAAGGAATGAAGAAATCCTGCTTTTTCCTTGCCAGCCTCTCTCCAGTGCTGGAGAGGTGTTCAGTGGTTGTGGCTGATAACAATCCAACTTGAGAGGAGAATGCAAAACAGAAGAACAATATTTACTTGAAGCTAATTGTAATTTTCACAAATGGTCACCAAAAGAGCCCAAATATCAGCAGAAAAGGGAAGCTGCTGTATCTCTTTGTTGCTGGAACTCTGCCTTCCTGCATGTAGGGTTGAGGCAATCTTATCTCCATCTGCTGCCTAGATTAAAAGAGAAGAGGAACTGCTGTTCGGGTGATAAGAGAGGCCAGAGGCTTCTCTATTAATATGTAAACTTTGGATCAAAAAGGAAGAACAAGAGGCTTGAGGCAGAAGCCACCTCTGGATAGAGGGGTTTTGAATCTGCATGCACCAGCAAAAAGCACAACTATATGTGCTGGCTTTGATAAAGAGGAGGAAAGGGATGGGATGGAGGTGTCACCCCACTACTTAATTGTTCCAGTTTGGGTGGAATAATATCCACACTGAAGGATGATTACCTGAAGGAACAGCTTTGTAATATTTCTCCAAGCTCTCTGTGATAGATTCGCAAATTCAGAAAGGATCATGTCAATCAAGCACGATCCCTTGCCCTCCATGACAACCAACATCTGCATTTGTCCTGTAAGATGGACTGAGCCACTAATAACTCATTAAAAAAAAAAACCCAAACAAAAACCCACAAAAAATCCCCCAAAAGAACAGAGAACTTTCCAAACACCTTGGCAGCTTGTGGCCATTGTTTGAAATCATCTGACTTCAGATCCAGCCCTGTGTGCCACCCCTATTAGAACGGTAATTTTTCTACTTCCACTGTCATCATTCCATGCTGGGACTCCTAATAATCTCAAAACACCTTTTTAATCCACTCCTTGCAAACACTAAAATGCTTGTGCTCTTGTGGTTTTTAATTACAAGGTGTTTTTTATGGCCTTGGGTGATTCTTGCGGCCCTGCTTGTTTTAGAGGGGAAAAACGTGTAAAAATTGAAGCGTAGGTACTAGAGCAGGAAGCAGTTGCTGAGGATCAGCATCACAAGGGAGATACGCAGAGCTGCGATGAGATGCTTTAATACCCTGGAGACAACAATGTCTCTTCCCTTTTTCCTTCAGCCAGTCCTTCCATGACTTTCTCCACCTCTTTCCAACCTCCCCCAGCATCCAGTAGATCTCCAGCTTTTTTTCCACATTTTTCACCTCCATACTCAATACAATTCTCCCTGTTTCGAGATGAGGATTGATACTGCTGGTCCATGCTCTTTAGGAGGGTCTCTTGCAATTTGCTATGCTCTCCCCTGCTCTGTTTTAACTTTGACTTTATTTCCCCAATTTTTGGGAAAGCTCTGTGGGTTGCATTCCTCTGCCTTGCTCCTTTCCCCACCCCCCTGCAGTGTGAGTCTGACCCCCACTGAAATACAAACTGTTCTCCCCAGCCTCATCCTTGCTGCCTGATGTGGCAACAGAGTGCAAATTCCCCTCCAGGAGTAAGAAGGTGGCACCAAGCTGAGCTGCCTTCATATGCAAATAAATGCAAACACCTTCAATTAATCCAGAAAGAGCGTACAATAAGTGGCAACAGGTCGTGCACTATTTTGTTTTGATTCTCCGTCTTTCTCCCTGAGGATTATTCTGGAGTCAGTGTCTCTGTGGTTGTATTAAAAAAAGAGAAAATCAAAAACCCCACACCTCCTCCAGAAATATTTTTTTCAATGTTCCTGGACAATTTGGCAGCTGTAAAACTGTGCATGAAAGGGTCATTCACTCCATCCTTGGGGAACCTCTTCTCTGCTGGCTGCAGGTGTGCTCCCTCCTAAATGCTTTGAGAAATGGGGAGAAAACACAGTAGTTTTGGCTCTCAGCTTGCAGAAGGGTTTCTTGGGCTATGAGAAACTCTTTGATTTGCAAAAGAAGGCTGTTTTTCACAAGGACCAGTTTGGCTTCCAGCAAGCCCTTCCCCGTGAAGGAGAAGACTTCAGGGGGAGGAGGTCTCAGCCTTTGGGGTGGGGAGGGCAGTCTTGGGTCCTCCAGCCCCAAGCCAGGGGTGCCTCTGGCTGTCCTGCAGCAGTTCCTCTTGTCGTCTCTTCTGATGACCTTATTGCAGCATTTTTCTTTTAATAAGGTGATTGTGGAGGAGTTGGGCAAGGCCCTTTACAGCTCACGTGGGGTTCACAGAGAACTGGGGTCCGTGGTAGGCAGTTGTCCATTCCCGAAGGGCTCTGACTACACTATTCTTCCACTGTCAGCAGGAGGCTGCAGACCTTGGAGTTGGCCTGGTGCAAGGCAAACTCCCGCCCAGGCATGGTGCCCTGCCTGCCTTTTCGAGCAGTGCTGCTCTGGCCCCCAGCAGACTTGGAAACTGTGAAGATTTCTCTGTAGGACAAGGTAACAGCAAGCTGGTCAGGAGACTATGGTGGTGGTGGACCTCATCCTCCTTCCAGAACAGCATACTCGTATGCAGAAATTCTCCTGATAGTCTAGGCATGGCACTTCCACCCTCATCACCATGAACTTGTGGTGTCCTTCACCCCCTCCCTACTGGTTTCAGCCCACTTTGCTGAGTGTGCAACCATTAATTCCCTCTTCTCCCCAAGAAGTCCTCTTTTATTTCAAGCATTTAATGATGTTTCTACAGTATCTGGCTGTATGCAGAGCTTACCTGTATGGGACCTGCTCCTCTTTCAGCTGCAGGCACATGAGTACTGGGCTGCCAGAAAACCTCAGCATGGTGTCAAAGTGGATTGAGGTCTCCACCTCAGTCTGGCTTCTCATGGTGGCTTGGAAGAAAGGGGCATCTAGTTCTGCCTGGAAATCAATAGCGAGGCTTCCCCTGTGAGAGAGAAGCACATGGGTCTGGTCACTGAGCTATGGCTCTGTAATGGCACCAAAAGGTCCACGAGCATCTTAATTTTAGTTCTGGTCACAGAAAAGGAGTATGTAACCAGTGCCTACCAGACCCCTACCCAACGTGCCCACCAGAAAGGGCTGGACCCAGCGGGAGAAGAGCAGGGAGCTGCGGAAAGCCAGCCTAAGGTGGAGCATGCCTCACGCTGGCTGCTGAGCACCCCAGGTACCCCGCATCCTCAGAGTCAAGCAGTTTCCCACCCGCTGACCTCGCATTGATGCTGGTTTTCAGTTCCTGGTCCCAAATGCTCACGTCCATGTTGGCTGAAATGTCAAGCCCCAGCCCGCCTTGCAGTTTGACAGCCACTTGGAGGCCAGACTGTAGAGGGATGACCTGGGAGATGGAGAAGACAGAATTTTCTGTGACTGGACAACACTCTTGGCCAAGCGGCTGATACTGGCAGTGACTTGTAGCTGCTGGGATTGCATATCCCAACCCCACAGCTGGGCTTGTGTGGGAGGAAATCAAGACACGTGTCCCATGGCAGAGTCAGCCATCCCACTGTTTTACCAACCCCAAAAGACCTCTGTCAGTGCCATCTCATTCTCAGATCTGTATCCACAGTGGGTAACATACCTAAAATCCACTGGCTCATGCATGAGATTCACTAGGATTTGGTGTGGAGCCAGGTCAGCCCCCACATCCAGTACCTGGTGATGGTCCATCAGCAGGAGATTCCCTTTGACCACGCTTGTGGGTTCTCCACTGCTTAACAAGACCTTGGCCATTAAGTCTGTATATCCCTGGAAGAAGACGATCGGTCGCAACTGAACATCGAAGAAGATGGCAGACATCCCAGCCTTCAGCTCTGGTTCCTCTTCCCCTTCCAAGATGTTTTCTCCCAGCATTGACTCCATCCCTTCTGCTTCAATGGTGACCTAAAACACAGAAGCAGAGATGTGTAAGCTGCACAGAGCAAGTCTGGACAGTCAGTTTCATGCATTGCAACACTAGTTGAGTTCCTATACTTGTCCAGCCCTTGGATAGGCACTCTTTGAAGCAGGAGGACACTGATGGAGTAGGCTGGATGAGGCATCCAAGCTGCCCCTGAGCACTGTGCAGCAGTGGTGTGGCATCTTCTGTGTTTTTTTGGGTGCAGAAGGGCTCCCTTCTCCAGAGCAGGTCTGTCTGGCTTCACATCAGTGATGGAGGTGGGTGAATTAAGAGCTGCATGCACTTATGTATTTCTGATATGGAGCACACCAAGTGGGGAGGTAAGGTCAAGCACCATAAGGAGGTTAAGAGGGGATACAGATGGGGCAGTGGCACCACTGGGTTGGTGCTGCCACCCCTCTCCATCTATGTGCCCTCCCGCTGCTTTCCTGGTGTCACACCTGAGCTGCATGAAGCTGTTGGCCATGGCTGAGCAGTGAGAAGTC
>NW_010295601.1:47070-68572 GCF_000700745.2 Antrostomus carolinensis
AGCAGGTCCAGCCCAAAGGTGGAAATCAGGTCCTGGGTGACTGGAAGGCAGAGAGGTGTGTGTAAGCATCCCTGGGCTGTGCCTGGTACATCTCTTTTTGCAAGTGAGTCATTGAATGGTGGTGAACCATAAATGCCCTGAGAGCAGCAGCAGAGGATGAAAGCTGACAGGAAAATAGAGAGCCCATAGGTGGGATGTGCAAGGCTGGGATTCCAGCAAGCGTGTTCCCTGTGCCTGGTGCCACCATGTCAACACTCATCAGGACAGGGAGGTTTCTTAAAAGAGCTCATCTGGATTGATTGTAGGAATGGAGAGGTCACTGGGTATGTCTAAAAACAGGATCCGGAGGACTCCTTGGTAATTGGTAAGCCTCCTCAATAGATTGCATGGCTACTCCTGTAGAGCTGTCCCACCTGTGGTCAGGATGGTTGCCCTACACAAATCTCATATGTTAGACATTAAATATCTGACAAAGCAAAATGATTCAGAGGGGAAAACTTCTCTGTACCATCTCCTTCCATTCTTGCAATAATCAAAGGATTTAGTATCGTAATGTTTTTCTTCCAGGTGTTGTCTATCTTGCCTCCACCTACTTACTCTCTACAAGGCTAGACAGCTAATTTGGAGAGGGACAGAAAAGAGAGGTGAAGAGTTAAGCAGATATTTAGCAAGCATTGATTGCTGCAGTCTCTCTGAAGTTTGATGATTTTTATCTCAGTACAAGGATTCTCCTCTTTGAAGAGCTTATTAAAAATACCTAAGGAACTGAGGAGTGGAGCTAAACATCTTGACCTGTCAGGAAAAGCAGAGAAACTCCCACCTACAGTCTACCATTGGTTTCAACTCCAACTGAAGTTCCTCTTTCAAATTAGCAGGATTTGGAGAAAGTACGTGGCACCGCCCAGCCCTCCTGCTGTAGGGGTGAGGTGTATATATCTCTATCTATATACCTCAGGTGATGGTAACCAGCCAGCCTCAGCTGGTGCTGGGACACACGCTCAGAAACTTCATACTGAGATTTTGGGGCATTTCTATAAAGCTGAGTCCTCTTCTGAGAGCTGCCTTTCCCTATCAGCCCTTCCTTTAGCCATTCAAGGGGACCATGGGGTCAGTGTCCTCCATGGTGTCACCTGTCAGAGGTCCTGAGAAAGAAGAGGAGATGCCAGCTTTTGAGAGTAAGTTGTAATTATTTATCCGTGGGTCTCTCATGATGTCTTTCATTATCTTCCTGGAAGGAGGAGGGAAAAGAAAGAAGGGAAAATGTCAGTAGTCATCACAGAAGTCTGTACAAAGAAGGAAATTTAAATTTCTGAACTATTTCTCTCAGTTGCTCAGAGAAGTATGAGCAAAAATGGAAATGAGCAGACTTGGGCTACCCTGGAATTTCCCTCTCCTCCGGTTTATTAGGATAAACCAGTCAGCTATTTTTCTGCAGCTTTTGCTTAGCTCTGAAAAATGTTAGCGCTCGGTTCGTTTTGTGCAGATAGGAAGATTAATGCAGTTACAAATTGTGCACTGCCCTGGGCTTTGACCTCCAAGGTCTCTACCAAAGCCACGAGCCTGGGTCCTGCTGCCACAGGGCACGATGAGGAGGGACGCTGGGTTTTGGCTGGCTGGGCATCATCTTCATTAGCAGCCCTCCTGCTTTCTTCCTCCCACAGCTGGGAATTTCCAGGTAGCTGCAATGCCAGCTCCAAGAAGTGATGCTAGCATGCTTTAAAGGAATGCTGGGTCAAAAGCCACAGCTGGGGTGTGGAGGAGGAGAAAAAAAGTCATGCAGAGCTAGGGGGGAAAATGCAACCATATCCTCCAGACTCACCTTGCTGGGTGGTGGTCAGCACGTAGGCTGTTCTGGACCTTCAGCAACAGAAACATTTTCATCTCTGTCTCCAGCTCGTTGGTGGCCAGCAGGAGGTTGATGACATCCATGGGCGAGGGCTCATTATCTAGGAGGATTTCTGCTGCAGCCAGGCGACATGTTTTTTCATAGCTCTTCCTCTTCTCATGGAAAATCCTCCTCATTGCTCGTTTCACCTGATGCAAGAGAGCAATTAAAATGGTGCTGTTAGAGTGGTGACGTGCAAATAAATGGTGGCTCTGTTTGTCCCCCAATGGCTTGGCTTTGAATGGGAAGAGAAGCACTGAGCCTCCGCAGCTTCATTTCGTACCTTGCTGGAGATGTGCCAAGTGGGGAATCGCTTCAGGGCAGAAACAGCCGCTGTGGCGATGGTGGCAGGACCCTCCTCGGCATGATCCAGGAGGATGGGGATGGTTTCGGGGAGCACTGCATTTCCCAGGGCCAGCAGGTAAATGACCACCTCAGACTCCTCCTTGGCACCTCTGAGCCCTCCAAGGATGGTTTTCACCCCACGCTCCACCTCCTGCTCAGGGTTTACAGGAGGACAGAAGTGAAGGAAAATGAGGAGAGAGGCAGGAGACATCTTGGGCACCCCTGGAGGAGTGAGGGGGGCTGAAAAAGTCAAGCATGGGGGTTTGCAGAGGACCCACCTGCAGCCCACACAGCTTCTGCTGGCACAGCTTGCCAACCAGAGAGCCCACGGCAACTATTCCTGTCTCCCAGACCTCAGGGGCCAGCTGCTTCCCATCCAGTTTGTCCTGGGCATCAGGAAAAGGGTATTAGGAAATAGGAGAAAAAAGGGAAAAAGAAAGATGAAGAGTATGCTTTACTCAACTTTTATCTCAAAGTGTTTACCAAAAAAGTAAGGAAACCCTAGTTCGTACCTGCTTTGAAGGAGGTAATGCATGGTTTAATTGGATAAAATGCTGATTTTTTCATGGTGGCTTTTAATTAAGCCTTTATTATCTGTAATGCACCGATATAAAGCACTTTCTGCTGAGTGCTTTTCCTCTGAGGAGCATCTACTGCCATCACCAGTGTCCCATTAAAAGTACATAAAATAATCGCATAAGCAGGAAGATATATTTCTACAGAAATGTATTTTCCTTTTTCAGGAAAGCACATTTGCTGTTCCTTCCTGGATGAAATGGGGTGAGGATCCATCCTAGACTCAGGACCTGTCCCTGCTCACTGCAGGGGGGTTGGACTAGATGACCTTTATAGGTCCCTTCCAACCCAACCATTCTATGACCCTCAGGGAGGGAGAGAAATATCTCTACTTACTAACACCAGGCGCAGAAGCTCTCCTGAAGGCCGGGGAGAGAAAGCTGCTGCATAGAGAAAGTTTTCCAGCAGGGATTTGGGCCCCTTGCCAAAATCCAGGAAGTCTGAGAGCGCTGCCAAGGATGCCACTGACTGTGCAGCCACCGCTGCCTCCACTACAAAGGGGCTGTAGAGGAAAGAGGTCATCAGTGGCACGTCCTTTTAGAGCTGGAGAAGAAACAAGGTGCAGCCCTTCATCCCTCTTTCTCTTCTCCATGCTTTCCTCTTGCTTTAACTCTTGGGAGCTTCAGTTCATGGGTTAAAAAACCCGAGAACATTGGCTCTTGCTCTGTACTCACCCATGTCAAGGTATTCCTCTGCAGAGAGGAGCCTGACCCCAGCGCCCACACTGACAAGGGATGGATGCTGTGGCCGTGGGTGGATGGTCTGTAAATAACAGACCTCCAATGATATTTGCAGAAAGCCTTGTTGGACTATTTGTTCCTCTCCAAAGCCAGAAAAAGAACCCCACCAGGAAACCAAAGCCATGCAGTGTTTGTAGAGAATGGGCAGAACAATACATCTGCACCAGTCAGCACAGCTGTCTGGACCAGGTATGGTGTATGTGCCAGGACTCTACACACACAGAAAGCCAAATTTGGCAAGATAGTTCCTTTGAGTCTCACAGCATCTCCTCGGGTGCTGTCCTCAGCAGCTGCAGAACATCTCTCTTCTTTGCGCTGCGCAGCATCTGGATGAACCTCTGGAACTGCCACGTGGTCACCGCCTTCGAAGTGTCCATTTTGAGTCTCTGGCTGTCAAAAGCCTTCAGGTAAGCCCTCAGCTGCAAAGATGAGGTTTGTTAGGTGGGATTTAGCCTCTTTTGCTCCAGTTATTGTAGGATAACATTTAGACTTGGGGAAATATATAGGAGTGGGAGAGGCCCATGGGGGTCATGCAATTGCCGGCAGGCATCTACTGCAGCCTCCCAGCCCCACTGCTGAGGACTTGTGCTCAAGCCCGAACTCCCCAATTTGTGGTATGTGCCAGGAGAAGAGCAGGAAAAACTGAGAGCATCACCACTGCCTGAAAGTTACTGCAATTCCAGATTTCTTAAATGAAAATCCTGGAGGACTTGAAGAGGCAGAAATAATCTTGTCCTTGCCAGCCTGACCTGCAGTGGAAATATCTCCTGATCTCAGACCTGTGATGAGTTTAACCCAACTGCATGTGCCAGCTGTGCACGAGGTTACTTCCCCCATCACAAAAACACAGCCATGCCTGGGGGGACAGAGGGGTCCTTCCACCATGACTAGCAACATTAGACACTATTTGGGAGAGGTGACAGGTCAGGCTGCTGCTCTGCATCTCTCCCAGTGCTGTATCCTGCATCGACAGTGGTGACTAGCCCCTTCAAATGCACCACTGTGGTTTAACCCCAAATCCTTCTCCTGCCCATCCAGGTGCCCAGCTTAGGGGAGAGCATGTGGTGAGTTTTGGGGGTGGGTAGCATCACCAACCGATGGGCAGCGGGTGCAGGCTCTCCTGAAGGGCAGGCTGGCCATGTCCAGGGGCTGGGGTCGTCCCTCCCTGACAGCCAACACATCCTCGAGGGTTTGCCCAGCCACTTCTGCTGGGCCAGGCATAGGAGGAGTCACTAGCTGGAGCTGATGCCTGTGGAGGGAGAAGAAGCCATTGGGTAGCTCTTTTGTCATTTACACCCTCTGTGGCTCAGAGGCTGGTTGGGTTCATGCAGGTTTGGAGAATGAGGAGGTGTGGGGGGAAGCTGTCCAAAGGTGTCTGGTGTTCTCATGCCATGCCCAGCTGCTGCTCCCTGTCCTCCTTGCTGCCCACACCAGGTGGCAGGAGAGTGGGCAACCATTTAGCTCCAACAGATGCATGTTCATCCCATGCTGAGTGACCTGATTAATGCAGCAGAACGGGAGTATCACTCACCTTGAACTGATTTTGACACCGATGGTGGATCTCGAGGCTGGAGACAGCACATGGCTTTCCTCCACCAGCACTGACTGGAGGAGGTTGTCTTTCACCATGTACTGGCTTCTACTGGTGGGCTGCCATTCAACTCCAAAAATCTTGAAAAAGGAAAAGCAAGGAGAAAAAATGCAACCTTTTATCTCTTCTCCTCTCCCCAGGAGACCTTCCCTCTCTATTAGTAGCAAAAGCACTTTCCAGGCCACAAAGTCATCCGCTTCACTTGAAAAATGTAGGAAAGGAAAATCGAGAAGAGCCCAGCTTCTTCCCAGCTGTGGGCAAAGGCAGGACCAGGAATGCTCTCGCCCATGGCTGATGTGGGGAGATGAACTGGTGACGCCATGTGGAGTTTCTGTTTCATTACAAGATGATGTCACCCTGGCTCAGAAGGGTGACACACAGAAGAAAACAGCCGCAGAAGGAGCAGGGGATGCTCCTGCCGGGTGTGGATGATGCCTGGAGGCTGCAAACTGGAAATACCTGCCTCCCAAAGCATTGCCCTTCCTTCAGGTCCATTCGAAAGTTCTAACTTCATGGCTACCCCAACGCAGCTGCACGGTGTGGAAGGAGGCATGGTCCTCAGTGCCAAAACCCATCTCATCCTGACTAGCAGCAGCAAGGATGTTCTCCAAGTGAAAGAGAAAGCTAAGCAACAGCAAGTGCATGCCAAAAAATGCTCACTGTGCTTTCTCACTGTGCTGCACGGTGACCTTGGGAAGCTCTCTGGATTTTTTTCCTTCTGAAGGAAATGACGCACTTGCTGGACTTCACCTCTGCCTCATCTCCTGGTGCAGGGAGCACCGGTCACGCAGGGAGATGTTATCAGCGCAGCTGGGCTTGCACGTGGCAAGTCTTGGGGAAGGGGAAGAGCTGAACCATGTGCAAGTGGTGACTTTTGACAGCAAATGGCATCAGCAATAATAATATCACTATTTTAATAGGGAGTTTTTTATTCATAGGCTTTGCCTGTTACAGAGCTGGGTAGCATCGTTATTCTGCTGACATGGCTGTGGGTACAGGCAAGGTCCAGAGAGCTGCCCAAGTCCAGACATCAGGCCTGTGATATTTTAAAACCCCATCAGTTTTAATCCCAGCAGGTATAACTGCATTAAGACACACAGAGTTTCACCTATTTATGTCAGGGCTGAACATGGGCTACTGCTTCAAATGAAACAAGCAGCAGTCTTTGGTCCTGTCCCTTTTCAACTTAATCCCCAGTCTGATGAGTCTGAGGTCTAGAAAACATTTCTATATTTCCACCTTCCCAAGCAGTATTAGCTGGCAGGTCAGAAGTGCTAACAAGAATGGGGATGGGATGACCCAGGACATCTTTTCTGCTCCTACCCACCTTGAAACCATACTCTTCTCCTGAGGTTTGTTGGTGCATCCTGCTCTGGGTGTGGGTCTAAGAGCTAGAGTCCCATCCCAGGCTGGTGCAGAAGGTTGAAGCCAGCTGGGAGTGGGAGGCAAAGCCCACCTACAGGAAGATTTCTGGGGACAGCCCTGATGTACTTGACATAAGTTGAGCCCACCACCGTGAGAGCAATGGACTTGCTTTGTTTACGGAGGTGAATCCAGAATTTGGCTTTGTGCAGCTAAGGAGATCTTTTGTCTTCGTGATGGAATGGTTGGACACGGCGTATGTGACTTGGCAGCTCCCGGACACATCCTCCTGCAATGCAAATGCAAGTGACCATGGGTAAGGGTGATCAGCTTTAATTGAGCCTGCATAAAATGATCTGCGTAGAGGATAGACACAAAGGACAAACTAATAAATTAAAAATCAAAAAGCTAGGAACTGGGCTGTGTTTGGGGGTGTTGGATAGTTCCAAGTCCACCTAGGCAGGAAATTTGCTTTTGCAAAGTCAGGCTAACACCAGCAGCAGCACCTTTGTGCCTGCATTTTGGGTTTTGAGGTTACTTTTTGTTATTTGAAGGCTGCTCTAGCATCAGTTGAGCTCAGGAGGGAGGGATTTCCCTGCTGGACTGGGCAAAGTGAATCCCTCTTGGCAGAAATCCTTCTAGAGTTTTTTCTCTACTTTTCCTACTGTTCAGGGAAAGACAATGATTTTGTAACTGTGCTTGTTCCTGAAAATCATCTACAGGTTTGGTTTTTTTAATTAATGTTCACAGACCCTTTCTGTCTTTCCCATAGTCATCCTCGCTCATGCCCCAGAGGCAGCTGGAGCAACAGAACCCGTGATATTTACCCTGAATTTTGTCTCTGCTGAAGAGACTGGGGTTGCTATGCTTTGGGGCCGTCTCTCCTGCTGTGGCATGGTCCCTGGCTTGTGGGCAGGATCTGGCCCTGGCTCTGCACCTACCTCCACTGTGGTGCCAGCGTGGGGCTGGAGCTGGAGCAGACTGACAATGCCTCGCTTCAGGTTTGATATCAGGATACTTTCTGCTTCGTCCCCATAGAAGGCTTTGACCTGGGAGGGCAAGAGGTGGTGTCTCGCTGTGGGGATGGTGCTGGGGTCATCTCCCCTGCAAACTAAGCAACATCCTCTAGATACCTGAAGATTTTTCACAAGGAGGACCATATCCTTCAATAGCACGGGCTTTGTGGATGCATGCCCACAAAATTTCCCTTTTTCCCCAATCCCCTGGTTTTCCAAAGCTTAGAGGAGAAGGTCAGGAAGGAGCTTATATCCCATGGTTAGGACTGAAGCTCTTTTAACACAGGATCACAGAATCATAGAGTGGTATAGGTTGGAAGGGACCTTAAAGGTCATCCAGTTCTAACCCCTCTGCCCCAAGCAGGGACACCTGCCACTAGACCAGGTTGCTCAAAGCCTCATCCAGCCTGGCCTTGAACACTTCCAGGGAGGAGCGTCCACAACTTCTCTGGGCAACAACTAGATTCTGCAGCTCCAGCCGAGCCTGCAGCCCCTTTGGAGGATGGGGCTCCATCTAGGGTCATACTGGACCCCATGAGAGACCGTATATTCCTACATTTGCCACTCTGGTTCCGTGTGCTCTGATATGAAATTGGAGGGGCAACAGGAATTCGTACGGGTTTTCTAGCCAGGAAATTTTGGGATGTGGGCAAGAGTGCTCTGCAGAGGGCATGAGCAAGCCCAGGAGGTATCTGGCTGACCTTTCCACTGCTCCAGGAGATGAACACTGGTTGCTGGAGCTCTGCCTGTGCCTCCTGGCTCAGTGCAATCTCCACAGAAGGACCTCCAGCTCCATCCTGGCTGCTCTCCTCTTCTGGCTCATGTTGGGCTTTCAGGTTGTGGATCTATGACAGCAGAAGATGTCAGAAAGCAGTGACCAAGCACGTCTGCTCTATGGTTGCAGTGCATTTTACCTGCAGGTGATGGCCTCTTGGTCAAAGAGGTCTTTTTTTTCAGGTGGTTTGGGCTAGAAAGGGAAGGGGGTGATGAAAAACAGCATCACTACTACCAGGAGGAGTAGCTGGCTGCAATGGCTTTACCACCTCACGCACCTGCACCTGGAGCAGCTCTTCCCCTCCTCGGTCCCTCCAGAGCTGGTGCAGCTGGACCAATGCCTCAGCCCGCAGCCAGGCTCCCTGCAGGGATGGTGTGGACATGTGGTCCAGCTGGACATCCAGGGTGTAGCGGTACTGGTACAGGGTCCTGGGCTGGAAAGAAAGTGGCTGCAAGTCCCCTAAGGAAAGATGTAAATGTTGAAGATATGTGGTCGCAGACCTTGGTCCCTTGACTTGCCACAGCCAGCATCCTCCAGCCTGGAAGGGACCTGGACTTGCGTGGATTCTTGAGTCCTGCATCACTTTGCCCCCTGGAAATGTCATTTTTACGCCAAGCAGTAGGTAGAGCTGACATGTTCGGGGGAGAACACGGGAAGGTTTTCATGGGACATTACTTGTGCCTGAGGTTTGGATATTTGGGTGGTGTTGGGGTGACAGCTGATTCCTGCTATGCTGTGTTTCCAGTCTTGCCTTAGAAATGAGAGTCAGAATGGGCTCCCTCCTGGGGACTTCAGGGCTTTTCAAAATTGCCAGAGAAACACACTTTAATCATGAAGTAAAACTTCCTCAGCGTGCCCATGGACAGGAGGGATAGCTCAAAGTGTCTTTTCAGCATTGTGCATTAACCAGGGGCAACACTAACATTTTTATTTAGGGAATAGAGAGACCATATTCTTCCTATTGTGTATTTCCCACCAGAACTGCTAACTTTTAATTAAATCACTAATTTTGTGATAGGGCAAAATGAATTTGGTGTGGCAGCATTAGATCAAAATTCCTCTTTGCTTTAATCTTATTTATCTAGAATTACTTGCAGACCCTTCTCTTGTTCACATACAAATATGACTTGAGGGGGGAGGGTTGCCTTTGCTGTGACAGAACCAGTCTAATCTATTTTCTAAAGTAATTTGAAATTCTCCTGAAAATCTGATGCACTTGCTGGGCTTGTGAAATGTTTTATAGTTTTGCTGCTGCTCTTATAATAATAAATGAAAGGAATTGATGGAAATCCAGCTCACTCCTTGGGGGTTTCCTCTGTGATTCAGACTGAAGAGTTTCTAAATTCCTGCATCGTGTGCAGTTTAAAAAGCACTGTCTCTCTGGTTTTCCTCACCCCCAGGGAGGACTTAGAATCATGGAATGGTCTGGATTGGATGGGACCTTAAAGATCATCCAGTTCCAACCCCCCCTGCCATGAGCAGGGACACCTTCCACTAGACCAGGTTGCTCAAAGCCTCATCCCGTCGGGCTTTGAACACTTCCAGGGAGGAGCATCCACAGCTTCTCTGGACAACTTCTCTGGACTTCCACAGTCCCAAAAAATTTCCCTGCCCTGGGAGATGCTTTTCCCACCCCGGTCAGAAGTGTACTATGGTGAGCCCCAGGAGGCTCTTTGTGTGCTGGGACGAGCATCCTACCTCTCAGGGTGTCCAGACCCCATCGTGTCCCCGGACCCAAATCAGCCCGAAGTCTCTTACCTTTTGCTGTGCTCACAAAGGAAAAGCAAAGCAGGCAAACGCATCCCAAAACTGCCTGCGGATTCATGGTGGGCTCCCGGAGCTGGGCGGGAGAGGGGGAAGGAAGGGGGTGGGAGAAGGACTATTCAACAAAAGTGGGCAAGATTTGCAGCGTCAGGCAATGGGGCCCGACCTTCTCCCTATCCCCGCCTTACACTCCCAAGGAAAAGCAAATAATTAAACTTGTGCACCAACCCCCAGCAGCCATGGAGGGTTTGGAAATCAGCTGAGGTTTGCCAAAGACCAGTGTGTGTGGGGGGAAACTGCAAATAAAGAACTGCCAGAAGTATTGCAGGGGGGAGGAGAAATTGCCAATTTGCCTTGCTATGAGAGGGGGATGCTCAGAAAGCTGCTCTGTCCCTTGGTGAACCATCTCCCCCCATCAGAAGGGAGAGGGGAAGAAGTGGTGGCTTTTAAAAGAAAAGACCCAGAAGGAGGAAGGGGGAAAACTGCTGTTTCATCCTTTTAGTTAGAGACTGGGATTTGCAGCCCAGAGGCTCAAGTTACTTAAAGGGCCAGGCTGGAGGGGGATGGGGAGAGCCCACCCGTGGATCGGACCGTGAACATGGTTACCCTCAAAAACAGCGTGGGAAAGGGTTTAGGGGATGGGTGTTTTACTGGTCATGCTCCACACAGCCTGTTAACCCCTTGGCCCACCATCCACACATTGTTTTTGCCATGGCTGAACTTTCTGATTGCTGAATTTAATTGGTTCCTAAAGGCACTATAGGCTGCGAATGGCCAAAGTCCCTATGAGGTGGTGATGGAGCAGCTTAGGGTCCTGTGAAGACTTTTTTTGCAGCTTAGGGTCCTGTGAAGACTTTTTGCCAAAAAGAGTGGGCGAGTGGGGATGCATGGACCTGGGAAACTTCTGCTCTCTGTATACTAAGAGAGCAAAGCACACTGGGGATAGGTTGAAGTCCTGCTTAACACAGAAAGCTTTAGCATTTTAGCCAGAATGGGGAAAAATGAAATATTTCAAAGATCAAAGTGGCCATGGAGGGTCTAAGTCCCAAAAATAAGGTCCCATAGGGCTTACTGGTTACAGCTAAACACACTACCTGGAGGGGAAAGGCAAGAGATACAGCTCGTAAAAAGACCCTGCTGATAAAGAGGCCTTAAACTGGAACTGAACTTTGTCAGATTTGCTTATTTAGACTTGGCTGCTGAGTCCTTCCAGGACTGGGGTGTGGGAAGCCGATGAGTTGCAACCTGCTTCCCTGTAGGCAGCTCTGGACTGCCGATTCCTATCTGCTGGGAAGATTGATAGGCGAAAACATGTGATAGTCACTGGGCAGAGTTTTCCCAGTGGTCCCAAGGAAGGGAGTATATCCACCGCCCCACACCCAAATCCCTGTAGGAGGAAACCTTCACCCCCAGCCTGTGCTACCAGGGATGAGATGCTGAGCTCCCACTCGAACTCTGCGTGAGAGGTGTCTTGCTCTCATTTCTTGATCTCCTCTGTTATAATCTCATCCTCATGACAAGATAGCAACGGGCGGGGAAAGTCACCACGGATGGGATTTATCGCTGGGTTCCTAAATCACATCTCTAGACTAAACCAACCATCCCAGATCCTTCTAAAGGCAGCAGAAAGAGAGAGGTGTCTTTGGAGGATGCTACGTGCCGCTTATCTTGGACACTGCCTTACAGTGACGTTAATTTCCCTCTGATGGTATTTAACTCCATCAATTATGTAGGAAATTTAATACCTTGCTCAGACTTTGATGTGTAACTTTGAAATGAATCCTGCTTTCTGGCTTTGGCAGTCACTGCGAGAGTTCTCTGCCTGGAGAGGAACCTCTCCTGGGTTTGTTAGTGCAGGAGGGGAGGCTGGGATGCTCAGTGAGTTTCAGTGCCCATTTTCACCTGGTTTCTCTTTCTCCAGACCTGGTTCTTGCTTCTGTCTGTGGAAGAATCTGTGAAAGAGTAAAGCAGAAGAAATCAGATGATTTATATTTTTGGTGCTGCTCATGAGAATGAAGGGCAGATGGCTTCGCCTGTTGCTCAGTGTTGCTGTTTGTCCACTCTTTAGTGACTATCCGAAACCGTGACTGTGGGTTTGGGTGAAGACACTGCTGCCCTGTTACACAGCATTGCTGCCCTGTTACCCTTACCCCCGCCTTTCATCCACGCATTGCTCAAGTGATGGGATAAACATCACTGAGCTTTGACTACATCCCACGGCTGAACCAAAAGAAGGGGAAATAAAGCGTTTGTGCAAGATTAATTTCACCAGCTATCTCTTTCCACACACTGGTTCTTTCTCCATATGTGGGGGAGCCCTGGATTGTAGAGTCCCCAGCCCCTTGCTTGGTTTCCTGGACCAGCTCTGCAGGTATCTGCTGGGCTGGTCAGTGCTGATCCCCAGAGCTGAGACCCCCTGTGCTCCCCAATCTCTGCCCTCACTGCCTGTAGCTGTGGTCTCCAACAACCTCAGAACGATGCTTTTTTCAGTAAGAAGAGGGCAAAGTGGAAACAGAAAGAAGCATGTTTCCACTGTTGCATTAAAAGTGTTGATAGCAGTGTCACAAGCTGATCCGCTTTTCTGGGCCTTCACTTTTAATTTCCACTCACTTCAAATTTAACCAACTTTTATAAGGCCTCCAATTTGCTAAGCATTCTTTCCAAACCCATCTGGGGCTGTCGTGCTCTTGGAAAGATGCCTTATGAAACTTTGCAAACCTACAGACAGATGGTCTTAAAGATGTCACTGCTGAAATTCTGGGTGTTCTTCCAGCCCCTCATGTATCATCCAAGGGAAATGTGATCTCCTGTTTCCATCTGGGCAGAGCCTGCCAGTGCAAAACCTCTTTGAATAAACTAAGTTAACATAGTGTGGTCAAGGATCCCTCTTTGTCGGTTCACTTTCTTATTTGGACACTGGGCTGCTCTCTAATTCTAGTTTCCCTTGGAAATGACCTAGTGGCAAGCTTTATGGACAGAATTGGGATGCCAAGCCTCTCACCCTGGTCCCCAGCCCTCGTGCCAGTCCCAGTGGTCCTCACGCTGCTGGGAGGCTGAGAGCAACCACTGCCGAATCACTATGGGGTGTCCAGCTGCAGAACCTGATGCGGCAGCTCTGAAACCTGTTGGCAGGAGAGTGGAGCAGAGAGGGTCAGCGTCACCTCGCTGGGTCACCATGCCCTAGGGTCAGAGAGGCGCACGGGGACCTGGCCACTCAGGAGTGATGTCAGGGTGGACTTTGACAAAGGATGGTCAACCTGCCCCATGGCTGAACTTGCCCAGATGAAAGTGGGATGGAGGCAATGGGGACTGTTGCATCAAAGTCTATTGATGACAAGCCCTAACCCATGGGTGTTTGCAGAGTATTTTTGGGTGCAGATTCTCATAAAAAACCTCTAGTGGAAATGAGACCCCAACAATCCTTACCCAGGGAATACCAGTACCAGTGGCCAGTGTCTAGGCTTGGAGGCTACTGAACTGAGGTCTGAACTGGGGTGGTCACTGCACCCTCTCAGTGATTTCCCAGCACAGATCTTAGCTGGCTGGAGAGTTTCCAGCTCTCTTTCCAGTATCTGATCACCCTGGGCTGGATGGAAGGGTGGAAGGGAAGACTTCCTAAGGGCTCTGTTCTTTTCCCATTTCTTGCTTGGTGATCTTTAGTTACACATCCACTCCAGCCTCTTATTATTCAGAAATTTTTAGGAAAGACCTGGAACCAAGTAGAAAACAAACGGCTAATAAAATACGCAGATAGCCGGTATGGAGGGGGAAGTAGGAGATAACAAAGAGTACATAACAGGCCCTGGGCATAAATCTTCTGAGGGTGACTCTGTGGAAAAGAGCAAAGGATGCAGGCTGCACCTCCCAGAGCAGGGGAAGAGTCATCCTCCCGAGGGACACTGTGGCTGCTGCTAACCAGGACATCCCACAACAGGTACCCTAAGCAGTGAGGATGATTCACTGTGGAGCAAACTGCCGAGGGAATCAGGGGATGCTCCATCCCTTGGTAACCTCAAAGCCAGAAGGATGGGTTTGCTGGAAGACATTCAGCAACTCCAGGATAACCAGGCAAAATTCTTCAGCTCTGCTAAACACAGCAGATAATAACCTATAGCAGCTTTACACACCATCCAGCGCCACTCATCTTTTCTACTGTGGACCAGAAGCTTGTGAAAACAGGCTTGCTGTCTGTCTGTCTGTCACAGCTCCCGTTGCCCAGCCACTCCAATCTCTTTTCATTACTATGAGCTCTTGCTGCTGGAAGGAGACAACAGCTTGCTGAGGATTGTGTCACGCCTTATTCCCCATTTGCAGAAATCTCTCCTTTCAGCTTCTGCTTGAGCCCCTTCACTCCTGCCCCATATCAGCTGTTCCACGCCCCGTGGTCCTCTGTGATCTTTCCCCATGGTCCTCCTTGCCTTTCATCTTCAGCCACTGGTAAGTCCTGGTCCATCTTCATCGTTGCACCTCTCCCAGGTGTTGGAGTTGGGACTGTGTCGGCTCAGCTGTGTGCTGAGGCAGCACTGGGCTTGTGATTGAAGAAGGGGAAAATGGCTGTGTCAAACCAGTTCTCGGTTTGGCTGGAGCCCCTTTATTTTTGTTGGAGGCATTGGCTTAGAGTGGTGAAGGCAGGTTTCCAGTGCTGCAGGGATAGGGCTCTCAGAGCTCCAGATACTACAAGTTTGTGCATGATAAAGGGACGCATATTGCATGGGCTCAAGATTTGGGATGGGAAAGCTCAAAGCTTGAGTTGGGGAGCAGGATCCACCCTAAGCGAGATGCTCTTTTAAAGTTCCTTTTTCCCAAGAAGATTCCCAAAACCCCTTGAAGTCCTGAAACTGCCACAAAACCCAGGACTTATAAAAGTGATGGAGCAGCCGCTGACTGAATTTAATTCACTTTTTTCACTTTGTTGCATCCTCTATTTATTTCTTCCCTTCTAAACAACCTTCATCCACAAAGCCCTCCATCATGCCCCCCACAGCACCTTCTCCTGCCTTGCCACCTCCTTTTTTGCCACTGCACTGCTAGAGAAACCACTGACTCTGCCAATAAACTCCCTCAGCTCTTCTCTCTAAGAGAAAAGAGAAAAACTGAAGATGCATGAGCAGTTCCCACATAATTGCACTGGTAGCACTCAGAAGTTTCCCAAAGCCCTGAACAAAGAGATATCCTCTCATTTTTCACCCTCCTGTTTTTGCGTGTTGTCACAACTGCAAGCTGGTGTCACACCAGAGCTGGGGTTGGGAGAGAAGCTCTGTCTGATGCTCTCCCATGGATAGGTGAAATCAAATCCTGGCCTTGCTAGAGAAAGAGGCAGGTAGAGAGCCAGGCTTGCAACAAAATGATCTGGTGTGGTCCTGTCCTGTCTGCAGCGGGCAGACAGGACAGGACCTTCTCTGACTGATGGTCCACCTTGCTCTACTTAATTGGAGTGCTCCTAATCAGGTTGCTTGCAGTAAACCGAGCTAAAGACATAATGAAATTTAATGGTAGTGGACCTAGTTTAATTTCCATGGTAATTGCACTTGATTGGGAAACAGGCAGGTGATGCAGCAGGACTGGGACTGTGTGGCCTCTGCTGCCAGCAGAAGATAATGAACCTTTGCCTGTCACCAGAAGGGCCCTTCCCAAGATGTTCTCCTCACCATGCAGTGTGAGACAAGTGACACTTCTGAAATCTGACGACATCTTTCTGTGGTTCAGAGCCATTTCAGCCCAAACAGACAGAAGTTACTAGGTGGAGAAAAGGACCTGGTAGCCCCTGATTTTGCCTTTACAGCCACATGTTTCAAATTTAAAGTCCATGCTCTCCCACAGGGTGACCACTGATGACCTGTTTGCTTACATAGTAGCTGAGCTGCCATCTTGCAAGGATCAACAACAACTCTTTAAAGTTCAGTGTTCAATTATGTAGCAGAGAAGCTGAATTGTCCACTCCCTGTCTCAGCTATTGCCCTTCTAAGCCGAAGCCTGCATTGGCTCTCTCCTCCAGACTGGAGGAGACAACTCCATGGGAGCAGCTGCTGCTGCTGCTTTCCTCCAAAAATATGCAGCACTTTATTAGAGTGATCGGAGGTAAATATGGCCATGCAACAGACAGTTTCTAAACACCCATTCAGGTGTGCCTGATGGGTGCTTCCTTACTGCTTTTCTAATTCTTATGCTTATAAATCTGTGCAGACTCTTTTCCTTAGGATTGTGCTA
Source organism: Antrostomus carolinensis (assembly GCF_000700745.2). NCBI lineage: Eukaryota > Metazoa > Chordata > Aves > Caprimulgiformes > Caprimulgidae > Antrostomus > Antrostomus carolinensis. Next base: position 63,332 of record NW_010295601.1, read on the forward strand.
CCTGGATGGAGGAAAGCCATCAACACCAGTTTGTTATGAGACATATAAAAAGAGCTGCTCACCACCAACCCTGTGGAGAGGCCTGCAGACCCCTTTCTTGCATGGTACTGTCTGTGCACATTGAGCTTTATTGTGTGGAGGTTGCTAGGCTGCATTTCTCAGGGCAGCAGCCGAGCCTGCCTCCTTTTTATCTTTGTTTCTCCATTCATCTGCCTGAAATGGGCTGTGAAATAACCCCAGCTTGGATCCTTATGAGTTGCTGGTTGCTCACCATAGCTACGTCCTGGGGGAGGGGGCTCAGGACATGGGGGCTGTGGGGGAGAGCATGGGCATGGCAAAGTGAGTAGGAGCTGGGTTTACATCTCAATCGGAAGTTTGATAAACTGAAGAAAATACTTTGTGTTAATGTGCACTAATATTTTGTGCCATTGTGGGAAAAAACAGGGCTGGGATTGACTTCAAGAGGTTGTCTGGTCCATCTCCCTGTGGCCACCTTTACTGTGATGAATGAATAAATTACCTCTTTGTGAAGAGCCTCTGCAGATGGAGATTCCTCAGTTTCTATAGTGATTTTATCCCAGTACTTTACTGCTATAGAGATGTCTCATCTTGCTGCAATTTTACCTTATTGCTTCTCACCCTAACCCTAGTTGATGTGGTTTATTTTCTTCTTTATGAAAGGAATTTGAAGGTATCTTGGCTGTGACCCTATTTGTTTTGTCTCCCACCTCACAAGTGCTGTTTTCCAGACCACTGCTTTTTCCCTATAAACCCTTGGTAAGCAGCAGAAGAGGAGGGTCTGGTTCCTCTGTTAAGGTTCTTGCTTTTCTACCTTCTGGAAATTGTGGATGAAAGTCTGGCTTTGAGGAGCCCATCCTCCTCCCTTTGCTCAAGCAACTAATATTACAGTTATTTTAATCTCCCTCAGCTGCTTTTGTTTTGGACTTTGGCACTGATGAGGGCTTCCTTTAGGCAAGTGCAAAGCACTTGCTGAAATGAAAAATATCCAGGAAACTTTTTTCCCTTTTTTAAGGTTATAATGCTCTCTCCAAGCTGTTGAGATGTGACCATATTTGTTAAAAACCAACAGCTCAAATGCATGTACATTTCTCCCTCCCAGCCTCCTGTGCTCAATCTTCTCTCTGCATGGTTCATTAGTTTGTAATCTCCACAATTGCTAGGGAAACCTTTCTAATCTTGTCAATTGGCAATGCAACTGCTTTTTAATTTAGTTTTAAAATAGGTTTTTAAGTCAGGCTATGCTTATGCTATTGATTTGAAATCTTGATTTAGTAAGCTGCTGTTTAACAAGATCTTTGCTATGCTGCCTTAATGTCTTTCTCCAAGGGTCAGAAAATAACATTTACAGGGATGGATGTGTTGCCCAGTAGTTGTTTATAAAGCTATATGTATTAAGCTAGATGTCTTTAAAAGCTGTGTTGTGTAACTTGCATTCAGTGAAATTAAGGCACTTGAATTACTTTGGAAAATGGTCCATTTGGGATAGATACACACTGTAAAGCATGGACAGCTGCCTGATGTGGATGGCCAATGTGTCCTCTGATCATTGTAGGGCCAGTCCCCTCATAAAACCTGTATGGTCTGAGCTAAGCCCAGGAAATTCAAAGATTGAGCTTCGTGTGCTGTGTCCATGAAATCCTACTGATGTGTCTGAAGCGTGGTCCTTCCTAGCAGCTTTTCTTGTAGATAAATTTAAAAAAGCTAATACGTGATGCTCAGTACTTTGGGATCTAGCTGCATAACTGCAGAGAGGATGAGCTCTCTTATTGCAGGTCAAGTGGTGGAGTATCACCAGCCTGCAGCCAGATCACTTCTGGTTTTGCTTAAATTAAATGTTTAAAAAAAAAAAATAAATAAGGTATTCTTAGGGATGCTCCAAGTGAAAGAAGACAGAAACAGATTGGAGCATCACTGGCAAAGTAATTGATATTTTACTGTTCATCTTTTTCGTTTTAAAAAATATACACAGCATCAACTTTTTAACAGAGTGTTTTGGGAGAAACCCTATAGAAAACATAACCCTCTGCTTCCTTTGTTCAATTATAGTGGCTAGTTTTATTCATTCACATGCTTTATTCTTGTAATCAGATGGTTTCCTGAACTGAGGTCCCTTAAAGTGATCAAGCTTTCAGAAAGTCAAGAGCCTTGCTCTGTCTGAGAAATTGTGAGTTTTTTGGTAATGCAGCACTGTGTTTTATGAAAGCTGGTGGTCATTTCTTAGTCTGATTGATGTCAGGGGAGCAGGTTGCTGATGATCAGCAATATCTTTGTTTAGACACTGGGGTGTAACCACTAGATTATTTTGTGCATCCAGAAGTTGAAAGCAAGATATTCTATTTACCAGTGTAATTGAAACTGTCTGAGCACAAGAGTAGGCTCTGTTAACAAACACCAAAGTGGCCAGAGAAGCCAAGTCATCTTTCAGATGCCACCAAAAGCATCACCTTGTTGCCTAGTGAGGACAGACAACAAAGTTACGGGTGGTCCCAGGGGGTCTCACTCTTTAACTGGTATTTAAACTGATATTCCTCAGACATAAGGAAATCACAAAAACTTTCCTGGTTCTGAGACATGTAGTGTATCTTGTTACCCATCAAACCACTGCTGTACTCTGGGGTTGGATGTGGCTCTGAGAAAGCCAGAACTTGCTTTGAATTAAAATGATGCTTGACAAGCCTCAAGTGCAGCTGAAGAATCTCGTTTCTATCTTTGGAAGAGATATGTGAGGCATTAGGCAAAGCTTGCTGCATTTTATTTACATTTTTACAATTAAACAAGGGGTTGATAAGATTGACAAGGAAGATACAACTTAGGAGCTTGTTAGACAGCAATCTCTCAACTCTCTGGATGATTTAAAGAACAGTAGGGTATGAAGATGCTCTTTTCCAGTGTGAGATTAGAGTAATCAATAATAACATGCTCACTGACATGAAAGTCACTTCTTAAAAGCAATTTATCATTCATTGAAATGCAGGAGCTATGGTGTTTGACAAAACCCCAGTGGAATGATGGAGAATATTCCTGACTGATTTCTTTCTCTTGTGCCAGCAAAGAGCAATCAATCATAATTAAGGAGGGTGTTTTTTCCTTTGTGGTCCCTTGTAGTTTGTGGGGGAAACAGTATCCAGGGGCATTAATTATTTAATCTGCATTACCTTCTTCCTCTACGTGTGAGGTCTGGGTATTGTGCTGGAGACTGATGCCAGTATAATTTCTGGGCTGTATATTGGGACTTGGAGCTTGAGTGCTTGATTATTTTTTTTAACAGGTTAAGACTGGAGACTCAGCTCCCTCTATGGTCAAAAGAGGGAGAGACACTTTCCTTCAGGGGGCCTTTCAGTCCAGATGATGCTCTTCCAGAGTTGAGTATTCACTGTTTAGTAGCTGAAGTCGTGCCTCCTCCTAAAATTGTGATGCAAATCCCTCTCGAGGTGGTAAATCTCTCAAGTGTATGAGCTGATGAACTGAATCATACGCTTGGACCTACTATGGTGTGATGAGGTGCAAAAGTATTTGCAAATGAATAAAGAATAAACAGGACTGGTATGGAAACACTGCTCTGCATTAAAAGACAATAGACCTTGAAATGTCTTTGTATTGTTGTAATGCACTGAAGATCTGGCAAGAAATGGAGATGCTTACGGTGTTAGGCCTCTTGCCTAGAGGCTGCTGGATGTGAGAGGAAACTAATGGAGGAACTGCAATTACAGGTGTTTTTTTTTGTTTTTTTTTTCCAGTCAGGAACCTGTGTGGACTTGCTGCAATGATGAGGCTGTGGCTTATCAGACTAGAGGAACCTCTTAAAGGATTGCAGAGAGGTGCAGAGATGGGATTTTGGGTTGACGTCCTTGGTTGTGGAGTCCCTGTGGGTTTGGAGCCTCTTAGCAGAGCTGTAAGGCATGATGTGCCTTTACAGGTCCTCCTCTGTTGCTCTGGGGGCTTAAATTATAAAGATCAGTTTGGTAGCTTGGTCACCTCTGAGATGCTCTGTTGTGAGCAGGAGAGCAAGGGACACCTCTGAAGGCAATGCAGCCCATTCATGGTTTGGAAGATCCTACTGCTGAATCTTCTCTATCAGCTGCAGAGAGTGCTGCTCAGGCACTTCAGTGAAGTGGGATAAATCCAGGCTGTGGTTTCTGTGCCACACAGATAGCGAGGAGCAGTTATACAGTCTTCTCAGGCTAATTCCCACCATGGGGCTGTTGAGAGTAGTTTGCTGTCATTAGACTTTGGAAGAGGACCATAAGTGCTATTACATGTCTATGCACCAAATATAGTGGTTGCAGCTGTGTCTGTGTAATAGGAACAGGTCCCTTGTGGGGCTTGGAGATAATAAACTGATATGCATGAGCACATGCAGATGATGGTAGAATACAGTTTTCCAAGACGGGGCTTCCTGTTATAAACACGGAGCTGTTAGCTGACTTCCAGGGACCCATCTTGCAATCAGCTTTCTGGGGAGCTTCACCATGCTGAGGCTCCATTTGCTGTGTGATATAGGGTAGTCAACATTTTATTTCTCTGGTACCGAATATGTTTGGTGTCAGCATGTGAGAGCAAAGAAACAAATACGGAAATTATTTGGCATATACATGACACTTGAAAGAATTTTGCCCTGTTTGGTAAAAAGCATGGCTTTTAATTTCTGCTTGTTTGCCTTGCAAAATGCTGGAGTTTTCTTTGTTGAAGGGAGAGGTTCTTGCTTCTTTCTCCCCTGTCTATAGAGTGAAGATATGAAGTATTTCACTGACAAGAAGCTCTGAATAAATCAGTGGGAAACCAATTGCAATGCTGCAAGAGCAAGTTGAAATTGCAAACTTCAGCCATTCTGAAGCCAGGACCACGAGGTACTTGTTGCAGTAATCCAAATCCGGTTGGAAAGGTGCCTCTGGCAGGGAGCAGTGTTTCTGCCTAGTGCTTGGCAAGTGGGATTTTCTCTGAATTCAAACAGCTGCTGCTGGAAAGGTGTTATAAGCTGCCTCAGTTGTGATCTAATTATCCCGTAACAGCTTGCATTGTTTTCCAGCCTGGACTGAACTAGTTCTATCAATGAAGTTTGTATCAAAATATTTCAATATTTATTGTGCTAATTCAGTCCAACGTTAAAACTATTGCTGTTACACTGGGAATTGTCACCTTCTTGGTTTGTACAAGTCTTGTTTATTTTTAAAGCTTGTTTTGCAACTCTCAAGAACATCACCTGATGTAATATTCGGGGGG